>NC_061095.1:30046826-30073062 GCF_015104395.2 Macrobrachium nipponense | reverse complement strand
AAAAATGAAGATGATAAATCCGCCGAGGATTCATGATTACCAGCAGCATTCCCGTTTTTTCTTCACAACAGTGGCTATTAGCAGTGTTACCATACACAGTTCTGATTTTCAAAGAAATCGTAGTCGGAAGCAAACGTTCGTGAGCTTCAATTCCGCTGTCCTCTCAGCTCATGAAGGCACTTTTTAGGCGAGTGCTTCACAAACTTTCAACAAACGTTTATTCACATACTTAGGAGGTCAATGATATTGTAAATCGATATACAGTAAATGATACGTTTTCTCATTCATTTTAGACCTGTCACATGCAGAAATATAGTGATGTAAAAAATCGTAATATGTATAGTGTACAAAAACGTAGTACAAACCTTTTTCACCTTTCGAGGGAGATTAAAGGTTTTCTATTTTGACGTCGTCTTTTCAAAGAAAACGTTGATTACGGTAAACTATTTTGCTATTTCAAATTAAATCCTACAGTTCTATTTCTTTCCAATCTAATACCCCAAAATGGATTAAATAAAAAAAAATTCATACTTTCACAATATATTTACAAGTAAACAGCATATGAATAACCAAAACAACCACAAGCCAATAACTTACAAAAGGACAAAAATAACATAGACAAGTACTTTTTTTCAGATTAAGTATATAAGAACCAAAAATAAACAATAACTATTATTCCATAATATTGCTTATATTTTCTTATGCAACGGATACCATTGCCGCTGATGGCTTAAACTTGTAATAACCTCTTTGTTCCCTCACTGCCTCTGAAACGAAAGTTAATGCTTGAGTTGATTGTAAACTAAGTTTATTCCTCATATCAGTGTTTATTAAATTCAGTTTCGAGAAAAGTCTTTCAGCATCCGTGTTTGTTATTGGCAATGATATAATTTGTAAAGCAAACGTAGCAAGATTTTTGAATTGGTGCACATTATCTTTAATTTCTCCTAGTGTTCTATAAAAGTTAATAATATTATTACACTGTTCTGACCTGAGTTCTGCAGGTATGGAAATGCTGTCGAGATTTCTCCACTCATTGTCTAAATCTTGGATATTCCCCTTGTAAATACGGGGTACAATTTCAGTAAAAGGTAATAATGTTGGTAATATAGACCTCGTGTTGTTATCAAGGAGTTTATCAGGATTAAAGAATGAAGCCATATGCCATAATGGATGTTTTAAGTTAAATCTTTTCTGTAACTCCATACACATTTTTATCATGAATGATCTGCACCTATACCTTACATGGTTTAAAAATGGTTGATGTCTGTAGTGTTCAGTTTGAAGTAGCCCATGCACTGCTGCCACTAAGTAGATATATTGTTCAAAGGCACATGGTTTTTTTCAAGATTAGGGTAAAAAAAATATTAACTCAAAAATACCTTGAAATTGCTTGAATTCATATTTCCTCTTTGCACTGTGTGCAAAGTGAGTTTAGACATTGCGTATGAAATCCTCGCATTGCCTAGGCAGGGTTTTCGCAGCCTCTGAAGAACAAAGATTAATTGAATGACAAATACATTTAAAAATTGTAATCCCAGGTAGTGTCTCCTTTAGCCTACTGCTCAGGGAGTCAAATGCACCCATTACATTTGAAGCACCATCTGCAGCAAATCCTATGAAGTTACTCAGAGGAATCTGATGAGCCTCTAATATTTCAATAAGTTTCTTGAAAAGTACTTCCCCACTAGAACCAACGTTTTCAGCATTACCTTCATAAATATCAATTAGGTCTAGCATTCTAGTTTTAATAGTACAATTTTTAAAGTCAAAATACTTAACTATAATAGTGAGGAACTTGCTTGCAGTGACGTCAGTTGACTCGTCTATGATAATGGAAAATAAATTGCTCTTTAATTTTTCAAATAAATCATTTGTCATACAGGTACCTAGGTTTTTTGCTATTTCAGTGCATTTTGTTCTTTTCATTTCTAGGCCTTGTGCAATTACCGAATCTGGAAACATTGTTTTACGTAAGTCAATGAGATGGTCGGCAATCAAGAAAGGAAGGTTGTATTCTGCAATAAAGCAAATCAGCAAGATTGTTGCCAATTTTATCTGGTGTTGCACATTAGGCCTATGGGGGCCTTCGTCATTCTGGGTCTGACTGGCTTCACTGACGAGATGAATGTTGGTTGTCTGTTGAATTAACACAAATTATAAAAAATTCATACAGTTTGTATCATTTTCACAATTATCAGCAGTAAATCAAATTAATACAGTAGAAGAATAAAAGTGATTGTTTCCTTTACCTTGTGCCGTTCGATAGTCGTCAGTTCTGCATGAAACTCCTTCTGACAAATATTGCTGAATGCCTTGGTGGGATCACCCTCTACCCTGGATAACCAGGGTTTAAACTCCTCCGTTAATAGCCAATCATCCCGCAATTTTCTTTTGTTAGCCATAGCTGCCTTTTGGAGGACTAATACAAAAGATTTATTGAGTAGGTTATTTGCCTTATTTATCACCCATATTGGATTAATACCACACAAAAGACACAATTTTTTTTAACGTTAATTTTATGATTTAACGGTTAGAATGCGTATTTTTCAACGTAGAATTATTTTCCGTGACGTAAAAAAATCCACGTCAGTGACGTCACTACTTTAGTATAAAGTATTATTGACGAGGAAAAGTAAAGGTTGCAATAAAATTCATTTCTATAACTGAACAGGATATATTTTATAATTTATTTTCATAAAAAGACACAATAAGGCAGAGTGAAGAAAATTTTTCTTCAGTGCCGTGGATCTTAATCCCACAGTGACGTGGCCTGTGTTCGGAATCGGAACTGCTACGGAGGATTGCCGGGTGTCACCAATTAACCACTCTAGATAACATTTCTCAGATCGGCATTTCTAATTATCATCACAGAATTACCTATGATCACTACCCACGCTTATCATTCGATTGTTTTTCCATATAAAGATTTAGCCACAGTTGAAAAGTTATCGTCATTTCTTGATTTTTTTCTCAAGAAGTTTTAATAACCTATTTAATTTTCATAATGAAACATGAATCGTTCGACGCATTAGAGAAGAGAGAGAGAGAGAGAGAGAGAGAGAGAGAGAGAGAGAGAGAGAGAGAGAGAGAGAGAGTAACAAAAGCAAAAGCGTCGTCCGAACTGACTCCCAGGTTGTGTCCCCTGTGCCAGATAAGCGGGTGTACCTAATAAGAAGCAATCTGCAGCAAAAGCGAAATTCTACATGAAACGAATAATTAATTGCGTTATCAGATACTAATTTTAAGCCTGGTAGACACTATGCCATCACGTATCAGCTACGTGATGCAGTAGTGGTGTTGAAAAAAATGAATAGCGGCCAAACAGTACTGCAATACTGCTCACTTGTTCTCGCGAGCTGCTCAGTTGTAGACAGTTCAGCTTTCATCAAGCCAGGATGCCTGCCGATGATGTACTTTGCCAGGAGATTCTACTGTGGTGTATAGTAGCTCTGTGTGCTGCAAAAAAGAAACTTTTGAGGAAGAAACGTAGAACCTTCTGGTGTAAGCAATGGCTTTCTCGGCGACCTCTCAAGGGAAGCTTCAATGAAATATTTTTGGAGCTACAAGTCGAAAATCCAACACTTTGAAAATTACACAAGAATGCCAATCCCTGCATTATATAAATTGTTGAAAAAAAAAATTGAACCTTACATTTGTATCTAGACAGCATATCACCAGGAGCTCGTCTGGAGGCTTCACTACGCTTCTTGCAGCTGGAGGATCGTATGCAAGCCTCCAATATTCAACCAGGATTTCAAAACAGAGCCTTGGTCTAATCATCCCAGAAACCTGTGAAGCCATTTATAATGTCCTTAGGGAGGATTTTTTGAAGGTAAGGTTCAAATATAGATACAAATTCTTTTATTACAATGACAATAATACTAGTACTAATAGGTATTAAGAAAGTATAAAAAAAATGTCATTCTGGGAAATTATTAAACAAGAAGCCAGAAATGAATAATATGAAGTGGCATTCATCCATGACAAATAAATAGGCATTGTAGAAACTTAATAATAAAATAACTCCTCCTCATGCTAAGATCGTTATGAAATAACGTTCAGTAACAGATTTTTTGTTGAAAACAGTGATACAAGAGTACAACATAAATCCTCAGAAAGAAAATACACGTTATGGACAACATATTATAACTTCCTACTGTTACGAACCCCGAGAAGGGTCCGCTTCAGGTTCGATATGAAAATAAACAAAAAGAATTCAACACCAACAGTTGAAACTGGGGATACGAATATAGGAAGAAACACTAACAGAACAAAGGTTTATTTACAAGCTTACTAACAAAGATAAATGCAGAATGGTATCTCCTATTTACGTAAAAAAAAAGGCAAAATCTTACAATGCGTGAACTGGGGAAACGGTGGGGTAACGAAAGTATTTCCCAGCCAGTTTTGTGACTCGAAGCGATGGCTTCACAAAAGGAGAACTGCAATTGCAGACGACTTCTTGACTCCGTATTGCAGAAAATAATGTCTATTCTTGATACTCGAAGGGCAGGAACTTCTCAAAACCTCTCGCAGAACGTTTCTTCTCTGAAATCTTGCTCAACGTCGAAATAACTCTGTCGGCCACTCCTGACGACGACTTGACCAGAATTCAACCAATTCTTGGGCGCCTTTTCCTCTCTGATCTTTTGTATGTTCCTTCTTCTCTTATCTCTCTCGTATGATCTCTGATCTCTGCTGCTGAGCTCTCACTGATCAGATCTGTGACTCTCTCTGATGATGATCTGCCTTCTCCTACTTCGTCAGTCGTATTTATAAGGCATTCTGGGGGCGGGGCTTACCAGCGAACGTCCCAGGCTCCTGAGACGACGAGAATTATTTAGAAGTTTCTCGATGAAGTATTGCGTAAAAAATCGCGGCGTTCCTCACGTCACGTCGGCGCCTGTCAAGTTCCACAAAACTCCTGCCGATTCTAGAATCATCATGAAAACAGGCGCCTCCAACTCATGCGCGAATGCCTCCTTGCTGCAGAACTTCTCGAAGATACGTTTTCCTTTCCTTTATCTTTCTTTGCTATACAGCAATTACCATGACATGTCCACCCAAAAAAGAGAAAAAAATGAAATCAACTGATTTTATTTTTTTCCAAATAGAAACAAGAATTAAACAGCAGGGGAACAATTCTGCATAAAGCTTTAATACTTCTCCATTCACTCAACCACTCGTGCCAAAATAGAAAATGGTTATCAGGCTATTCATTCTGAAAACTCTAGAGAGGCTATCAGCTAATACATTATCCTTTCCTCTTACTTTTCCCATTTTCTGAACTCCGATTAAAACTTTGAAATGCTAAAACACCTCTTGCGTTTTCTCAAAACTAATTCCTCTCAGTAACACTGTCACATCGGGCGGAGGCCACGGCACGGGGCGTTCATTATAATTCTGAAGCAAGTTTTCATTCATACACTTTGCTCTACTTTTACCCATATCAATTACATTATGCATATTTCCCCTCTTCTCTAACACTGGAAAAGGACCTTCAAACTTATAAGGTAAAGCGGAACCTTCTTTCTGGACTAGTACTAAAACTTTATCTCTTACACACAAACTCCCCTCTTTTGCACTAAGATCATGTTTCCCTTTAGTTTCCCCTTGACTTCTGTTCTCCTTCGCTAGTTGCCAAACATCTCTTAAATTGTTTTTATAATACTCTAGATTAGTTGTGCAATCTTCACTACCCTTACTTACAGACAAAGGTCTGACCATATTGATAAATACATTTTCAATAGATTTGCCTACTGAAGGAATATTACACAACGGAACTCTGGGAATTACTTGATTCGGTTTCCCGGCAATTTGGCATTCATGACAGCTTAAAACATATCTCTCTACATCACTCCTCATCTTAGGCCAAAGGTATGCCCTACTAATACACTTGAAAGTTTTATTTACTCCTAAATGTCCTTGCTCATCATGTGCTAACTTCAAAACTAGCTCACGAAGTTTCCTGGGAACCACTAATTGTTCGGTGATTTCCCCTTTACCACCTGACTTAGGACGAACATAACTACACAAAACTTCGTCCTTTACACAAAAAGTTTCCTTACACACATCATTGAAATCATCATCCAGCTCACATTCAAAAATTTGGATTAGTGTCTCATCCTCTCTCTGAAAATTGACTAGCTCATCCTTATTCAATAACGGTACATTTACTACGATACCCTCGACAGCTACACCTTCTGTTTGGCTATCACTGTCAACAATAGAGTCAGGTTTCTCAGCCACACTCATGCTAAGATCAACCTCGCCACCTCTACCACACTCATTTGAATCCACGAACTCACTCACGTTCGAATCCATGAACTCACTCTCGTTCGAATCCACGAACTCACTCTCGTTCGAATCCACGAACAAATTATGACCGTAGTCTATGTCTATATCTAAACCCGACCTAGTTACTACCATTTCAGGCACTGGAATATCCCTCACAACAGGATTCACATTCTTGGATAAAGCTAAGTCATTACTGACAATAATGTCAACGCCATCAATGGGCAAACTGTCAACAACTGCAAGTTTCACTTCTCCTGACTTTCTAAGTTCAACTTCAACAAAGGACAAAGAACACAAGTGTTAGGAAATCCACCTAACATGACTTTTTCTTCCATGTTGATTTCGGCCCTGTTCAGCACACTCTCTCTCCTAATCAGTGAGACAGCAGCTCCAGTGTCTCGAAGCAAGACTATTTCCCTTGAAAATACTTCTCCAAGAGAGGAAACTACGCCTTCTGACAGAAATTCACCAAAAAATTTCCTAGTTTCTCTCATCACATCATTCCTACTTGACGAAAGGTTAACTAGAGACACTGGTTTCTTAACGTCCTTCCTTTCTACTGCACAATTTCTTGCTAAATGCCCTTTCCCATTACATCGGAAACAAGTTAATTTTGAGCCACTAAATGCCACTTTACTCTTACAAACCTTAGACGTATGACCAAGTTTTCCGCATGTATAACAGGAATAGTCACTTTTACTCGCATTGCTATTATTAGAACTGAAACCTTTACTGCTTTGTACTCTACCAGACAAAGGATAATTTCGTTTTTTACTAACACTCAAATTATGAGTTAGACTATATTCGTCAGCTAACCTAGTTGCTCCTGCAAAAGATACTTCTTGCCTATCTTCTATGTAAAGCTTAATCTCAGGGGATACGTTATCTTTGAAGTTTTCTAACAACACTAAGTTCTTCAAACTATCAAAATCCTCAACTTTAGCAGAAGTTAACCGATCGAAAAACAGCCTTTCTAACTTCTTACTGTATTCTACATACGTGATATTTTCATCCTTTCTCAAATTCCTAAATTTCTTACGGTACGCCTCCGGTACTAACCTGTATGTGCTAAGAACAGTTTCTTTCACAATATCATAATCATCACATTCCCCCTTAGACATGCAACTACACACAGTAAGTGCCCTACCACTCAAAACTGACTGTAAATATAAAGTTCACATTTCTTTAGGAGAACCTACTCTTTCCATTAACTTCTCAAAACACATGAAATATTTCGTTACATCTCCCTCATCAAACTTTGGTACTAATTTCAGCACTGCACTCATACCTAACCTATCAGCTCCGTTTTCGTTTTCGCCTGTCCGACTGTTACAAGTACTTTGGCCTAGCCGAGCAATTTCCAACTCGTGCATACGTTCTTTCTCTCTTTCTTCCTGCTCATGCATACGTTCTTTCTCTCTTTCTTGTTGCTGCATTTCTCTCTCAGCTGCTCTTTCCTCTCTCTCAGCCGCTCTTTCATCTCTCTCATACTTTTCCCTTTCTTTCCTTTCAAAATACTCATGGAGATCATTCCCCTCTAGACCTAGTAGCTTACCCGACTCAATAAATTCTTTCACCATCTCACTCATTCTGGTTCTTTCTATATTCTCCCTGTTTCAAACTGTTATAGTGCTAAATATTCTAAGCAAGGTCACCACAATGTTACGGCCCGTGAGAGAGGTCCACTTCAGGTTTGATATGAAAATAAACAAAAAGAATTCAACACCAACAGTTGAAACTGGGGATACGAATATAGAAAGAAACACTAACAGAACAAAGGTTTATTTACAAGCTTACTAACAAAGATAAATGCAGAATGGTATCTCCTATTTACATAAAAAAGGCAAAATCTTACAATGCATGAACTGGGGAAACTGTGGGCTAATGAAAGTACTTGCCAGCCAGTTTTGCGACTCGAAGCGATGGCTTCACAAAAGGAGAACTGCAATTGCAGACGACTTCTTGACTCCATATTGCAGAAAATAATGTCTATTCTTGATACTCGAAGGGCAGGAACTTCTCAAAACCTCTCGCCGAACATTTCTTCTCTGAAGACTTGCTCAACGTCGAAATAACTCAGTCGGCCACTCCTGACGACGACTTGACAGAATTCAACCAATTCTTGGGCGCCTTTTCCTCTCTGATCTTTCGTATGTTCCTTCTTCTCTTATCTCTCTCGGATGATCTCTGATCTCTGCTGCTGACCTCTCACTGATCAGATCTGTGACTCTCTCTGATGATGATCTGCCTTCTCCTACTTTGTCAGTCGTATTTATAAGGCATTCTGGGGGCGGGGCTTACCAGCGAACGTCCCAGGCTCCCGAGACGACGGGAATAATTTAGAAGTTTCTCGACGAAGTATTGCATCAGAAATTGCGGCGTTCCTCACATCACGTCGGCGCCTGTCAAGTTCCATAAAACTCCTGCCGATTCTAGAACAATCATGAGAACCGGCGCCTCCAACACACGTGTGAATGCCTCCTAGCTGCAGAACTTCTTCGAAGATACGTTTTCCTTTCCTTTATCTTTCTTTGCTATACAGCAACTACCATGACACCTACCTCATGCCATGAAACTATCACAACCCCCTACTCGCACTACTCGATGGTCCCTGGTTAGATCACCCATGTGAAGAACATCGCATATTAGTTTCTTGGCTAGCTTCTGTTGCATATCAGTCATGTTCTTCAGTTCACTATCAACAAACCTAGATATATCAAGCATTGGCTTACGGTTGTTGGGACTGGGAAGGGATGATAGTTTATTAAGAGCAAGTACCATCATGTTATCAATTTCATCAACTTGCTTCCGCTTCTTTGAAGTTCCACCGGAACTACAGGAAGGAAAAGGGGAGGGAGTACGCGAGGGAGCAACAGAAGAGGCAGATGTCAGGCTTGGTGTGGGTGGAGAGGGTACGTCTTCTGACTCATTGACGGAAGTTGCCACTTCATCGAGCTGTGGATAAATAAATTCAATTGTATATTAATATTAAGAGTTTTAGTTTTGCCTATATGTGTATTTAAAAATTATGCTTAATTTATCACCCCCATCTTCTTTTCAGATGCCATCAACTCCAGGTGAATGGAAGGCAGTAGCGAAACAGTTTGAGAAATGGAATTTTCCTCACTGTGTTTGAGCGATGGATGGGAAACACATCGCTATACGGCCTCCAAAAGAGAGTGGATCCTACTACTTCAATTATAAGGGTTCACACAGTATAGTTCTCATGGCTGTAGTGAATGCAGACTATGAATTTATGTATGTAGATGTGGGGACAAATGGAAGAATTTCAGATGGCGGTGTGTGGGCAAACTCAATTCTGTGTGCGCGGCTTCAGAACAGAGCAATGGGCCTTCCCGCAGATGAACAGCTGAGTGACAGCCACAGAACCCTGCCATACATCTTTGTAGGTGACGATACCTTCCCACTCAAGAGATACTTCATGAAACCATATCCATTTAAACATCAAAATAATGAGCAAAGAATTTTCTCCTACAGGCTTTCAAGAGCAAGGTGTGTCGTTGAGAATGCATTTGGCATTATGTCAAATAAGTTTTGCATTCTCCTGAGTGCAATAAATTTGAGCCCTGATAAGGTAGAAAAAATTGATCTTGCCTGCAGAGCCCTGCACAATTTCTTGCGCAGGGAACATGAATCATTCTATACACCCATTGGTAGTTTGGACAACGAGAATGTTGTGGATGGACAGCTTCTGTCTTTGGAGAGACTACAGAGGCATCCTACAAATGAGGCAAAAGCTGTCAGGAAAGAGTTCATGGAGTATTTTAATGAGGAAGGTGCTGTTCCATGGCAACAACGTATGTGCGGCATATGGTAGAGAGAGAGAATAATTGTCATATATGTACGTTAATAAGTAATGCTTTGTCAATGTATGTTAATAAGTATTTAAATTATATTTATGCTGGAGTATGCTTTGTCATATATGTATGTTAATAGTTAATAAGTATTTAAATTATAGTTATGCTGGAGTAAAAGTGCAAACAATAAAATTATGAACTTACTTGTGCAGTTGTAATTTCTCCTTCATCTAAGTTGGAAGTAGATGCACGAGCTTCTCCGTCGACCAGGAAACGCAGCTCGTCAAAACACCACATCTTAGGAGTGTAGAGTTTTTTGATAATGTCTTCATTCCGCAAATTACAATTTACGAAACTAGACAACTCCGACTTTATGATCTCCAAGCTTGCACTCCTGATGTTTCTATTCTTGTGCTGCTTGCATTTTAGGTTCCATAGAGACGGATGCTCCTTTAGTAATCCCATGAAATGCATGGTATTTGTCCTAGTCCACTCTGGGAGTTTGGCGGGTGGTGGTGATTGAGCCATTGGCGCTGGAGCTGAGCGAACGCCCTGTCACTTTGAATGATAATGCAACACTTAAGCCCCATACACACTATGCAGCATGAGGCTCGCAGTGTTAGATGGATGCATTGAAAAACGGCTTATTCAACACGATGCAGCATCACCAACGTGTTGTTGGGACCAAGCCATTTCATTGCGCAGCTTACTGATGCACCAACGTTCAGAGGGGGAAGATGTCCGTTCACCACCACCTGCCAAACCCCGTGATAGGACAAGGACTAACATTACATTTTATTGAATTAGTGAAGGAACGTCCATCTGTTTGGAACATCAAATGCAAACATTACAAGATGAGAAACGTCAGGAGTGCAAGCTTGGAAACCATAATATCAGAGTTATCGAGTTTTGTAAACTGTACATTGCGGAATGAAGACACTACTAAAAAGCTGCACACCCTGAAGACACAATTCTACAGGGAAATGTCTGCAATCAAAGCATCAAAGAAGTCTGGAGCTGCAAAGTTATGGTGTTTTGATGAGCTGCATTTCTTGTAATAAAAAAATATTTGTGTAATTTGCACCTATATTTGAACCTTACTTTCAAATAATCCTCCCTAAGGACATTATAGATGGCTTCACAGGTTTCGGGGATGATTAGACCAAGGCTCTGTTCTGAAATCCTGGTTGAATATTGGAGGCTTGCATACGATCCTCCAGCTGCAAGAACGAGCTCATGGTGATATGCTGTCTTGAAAGCTGGTGTCCTGCTTACAGATCATATGGTTCAATTTTTTTCCAACAATTTATAAAATGCAAGGATTGGCATTCTTGTGTAATTTTCAAGGTCTGTTGGATTTTCGACTTGTATCTCCAAAAATATTTCATAGAAGCTTCCCTTGAGAGGTCGCCGAGAAAGTCATTGCTTACACCACAAGGTTCTACGTTTCTTCCTCAAAAGTTTCTTTTTTGCAGCACACAGAGCTACTACACCCCACAGTAGAGTCTCCTGACAAAGCATACATCATCGGCAGACATCCTGCCGTTGAAAGCTGAACTGCGAGAACAAGTGAGCAGTGTTGCAGTACAGTTTGGCCGCTATTAATTTTTTTCAACACCACTACTGCATCACGTAGCTGATACGTGATGGCATAGTGTGTACCAGGCTTAAGCTGCGCAATGAAATGGCCCCGGCCCATCAACACGTTGGTGATGCGGCATCATGTTGAAAAAGCCATTTTTCAATGCATCCATCTAACACTGCGCGCATCATGATGCATAGTGTGTACGGGGCTTAAGTCTTTCGTGGGTTCTTCATCATAAACCCTAATGATACTCCAGTCACTTCGACCAGTAAACATCATCAGCTGCTTACACACGCAAGGCATGGTTTTGCCTCCTCACAAAAGTTAAGTATATCTTTGATTTACCAGACCACTGAAGAGCTGATTAACCGCCCTCCTAGGGCTGGCCAGAAGGGTTAGATATTTTTACGTGACTAGGAACCAGTTGGTTACCTAGCAACGGGACCTACAGCTCATTGTGGGGCCCGAACCAAATTGTATCGAGAAATGAATTTCGATCACCAGAAATAAATTCCTCTGGCTCCGTGTTGGCTGAGCCGAGAATCGAACTTCGGACCACCGTGGAACTGGCAGAATAGGAGGAGGGGGAGGAGGGGTGGGGGGAGGAGGAGGGGGAGGGGCGAGGAGGGGGAGGGGCCAATATTCAGGCCTTAGTCTAGGGAAGAAGAAGCTGCAATTCAAGACATCACAAAAAAGATGGGCATCCATTTGTATTCAACGACTGAGAAATCATTTATAATGTTCCATTGTTCACTGGTCACATGATTCTGCAAAAACGTCGTAGCCTTCCTAGTATCTTGAAACGAACGATTCACTTCAAGACGTTTGGTGTAAATGCACCTGTCCAAAATCAGATGCTCCATGTCCGAGAAAGCCTCACACTCCAAATTACGCAATCTCCCCGGTAAGCAAGACTTCGGTATAACAAGATTATCCCTACATTTCTTCAGAAATTGAAGCTGTCGTTTCAGGCGATGTGAATCGTTCGTTTCAAGATACTAGGAAGGCTACGACGTTTTTGCAGAATCATGTGACCAGTGAACAATGGAACATTATAAATGATAATGTATACACCGCAGTGCGATCTGCAGCAGTGGCACATCAAAATAACTTAGATGGGAAAATGGATTCTGGAACGTCTATTTCGGGATAGTGTGTGGACAACAAAAAGCAACCCGGACTTATACGTGAACCTATCTTCATATGAACTCAATGATAATGAAAAACTTGTTTTGGGATTTGGTATGAATTTTTGCTTTACTAAGAACAAAGTCGATATTTTCTCAGTAGCTAAAGGTTTCATAAACTTAGAAAAAACCAAAAATGAAAAAGTAAACAATGATAATATTTTGATTGCAAAAGGATGTGTATATGCTGTGTGCAATTCAAAATTAAGACATACTATACCTATGAGATTCCAGATGGCACTTAAAAGCTTAAGAGCTAATAAAGATATTCATATAACTAGGGCTGATAAGTCAAACTGTATAGTTATTTTGAGTAAGAATTCTTATATTGAAAAGGCTAATCAACTTTTATCCGATGAAGACACTTATGAAAAACTAATAAGAGACCCCACCGATAAAGTTAATAAGCATTATAATAGTATACTGTGAAATCTTTGTTAAAGTCGCACCATGAACTAGCCAAGAAATTCTCTGCCGTTAATGCCACTCTTCCTTATATGTATGGCACAGTAAAGATTCATAAAGAAGGCAAACCAATCAGGCCCATTATCAGTTCGATAGGCTCAGCTTCTTATCATTTGTCAAAATGGTTAGGATCTCTGTTAAATCCGCTGATAGGAATTATATCAGAGGCACACATTAAGAATACAGAAGACCTTATCACGAAGTTGAAAGTCAGAGATGCAAATTGCAGGTTAATTAGTTTTGATGTCAATTCATTGTTTACGAAAGTGCCCATTGATGATCTGCTACAATTTCTACAAGAAAAAATTAATTATATAAATATTCCTGTTTCCCACCATGTTTTTATTAAGTTGATAAAGTTGTGCATAGTTGATAATACGTTAACATTTAATGGTTGTTTTTATAGACAGATTTTTGGTTTGGCAATGGGAAGCTGTTTATCTGCAACTCTCTCAAATATCTATATGGAGTTTTACGAAATCAGATACCTACCAAATATCATTACGTTTACTTTGACATGGTACAGATACGTTGATGACATAATATGCCTGTGGCCACGGGATCGTGACCCCTTGGAGTTTTTAGAACTTTTGAATGGCTTGGTTCCATCCATAAAATTCAAATTGGAAATAGAACAGGATAAAACCCTACCGTTTCTTGACACAGTCGTTATGAGAACCGACAACGGTTTTAAATTCAAAGTTTACCGTAAACCAACAGCAGTGAATGCTTTCATTCATAATTTTTCCAGCCATCACCCCAAGATAAAACGAACAGTCTTCTCAGGGATGCTTTTACGGGCATATAGAATTTGTGATCCTGAATTCTTAGACGAGGAAATTAAGAATATCTATGAAATTGCGAGAGAATTATGTTACCCAAGGTATTTTATTGATAGTTGCCTCCAAAGTGCCAAAAAATCATTTTATTGTCACGAAAGATCAAGTAAGTTTGAAATTGAAAATATTTTAGTTTTGCCATACCACTGTGAATTTTTATCAATTGTACGTAGCCTGAAATGTCTGAATATAAATGTTGTTTTTAGTAATAATTCATCTGTCAAAAATCATTGTTTTGTAATAAATCAGTGATGACAACAGGAGGCGTGTACAAAATTAACTGCTCTGTTTGTAATTTGCCTTATATTGGACAATCTGGTAAGGAACTAAGTAAAGCGGGGTTTACACGGGCGAACAGCTCGTCGAGCCTGGTTCGACAACCCTGTGTTTGAATTGATGTTCGAGCGTGTAAACGGGCTATTTGGTTGTCGAGCGCGCTCGTCGAACGGCTCGAGGAAAGTCAGGCTCATCTTGACTTTTGTGGGCGGAGCTACATTGTTTGATGAACGGTGTGAACGTGTGAACGGGTGTCGAGCATCGAACCTCAGTTGTTATTCAAACCTGCTAGAGGAAACATCATCGAAGAAATGAATAATGGCTGCCATTAATGAGAGCAAGAATGAGAAGGAAGTCGTACTTGATTTCATACATCCATATCGGGCTCATCCAGCTTTATGGAAAGTTAAATCAAAAGACTATTCCAATAAAGTAGCCAGAAACAAAGGAATAGCGGCTCTGCATGAAATATTGAAAGAACTCGAGCCTGACTGCACACGAGACGCCGTGACGAAGAAAATAAACTCCTTGCGAGCAAGTTTTAGGAGAGAGCACAAGAAAATAGAAAGCTCGAAGACGTCTGGGACCTCAGCAGATGATATATATGCGACATCACTTTGGTTTTATGAGGAGATGATGTTTGTATTAGATTAGGATGTCGCACGAGAGAGCTGCTCTAATCTGGGGGATATTGACAACATGAATGATGAGGTAAGTGACAACGAACTCATATACTTTATATTTTATTAACAGAAAGTAGGTCCATGTAATTCAGTTACAAATACTTTATCTTAACAAAGTAATACAGTACCTTTATTTTAATATTTGTATAATGTCATTCCACAAAACAGTAGCCTACACCTACACTTTATTATTTGGTTTACACGAAGTCTCTTTGCCATGGTACTGCACCCTCGTTATTAAAGAAATCTTTAAATTTCACACGTACGTCTTTAGCAATTTTGGAATAGTTTCGCATTCCATGACCGTGCGCTAAACTTGCAACAGAATTAGGATCCACTGATAACCCTGGCACAGTTGTTATTCTGTTTGAAATATCATCCCTATGGAAGCATTCTGTGTGTATATACACACATACATACATACAATTACTTTCATTTTATGTATCTTTACTTTCAGAATGAAGAAGGGGATGAAACAGAAAATGCTAAACCCAGCACGAGCCAACAGGAACGTCCTCGCAAACTTCTCTCTAAATCTGATCAAATATTGGATACAGTTGCAAGAAAACTTGATGAATCTGTAAATACAGATATGTCTGGTATGGATAGCTTCGGGAAATACGTCACACGTAGGATACTTGCAATGGACCAGCGAACTTCAATAATAACTAGAAAAATCATAAATGATGTACTTTTTGAGGCAGAGATGGGAATTTAAATTCTTCATCTCGAGTAGTTACAACACACCAAGAGCCGGTACCATTACCAATGCCTTCAAATAACTCAGTGTATAGTTACTGCAGTAACAGCAGTAGTGACTCCGGGATGTCGCAGTACTTTTCAAATTTTCAACCTTAGGATATAGCATATGCCCTACGTTAACTTGGTATATGTTTTATTTTTCTAATTTTTACCAAGCTTACTATAATATATGTTACTACATTTCAGGTGTCATATGTTATCAATAAACATTTACAAATATACAACTCTTACAAATTATTCATTGCCTTTAGATAGGCTTTGTGAAGGACCTTGTAGATAGCAGCACATGTGTCTGGTATGATAGATGACAAAGAGGTGGTGGAAATGATGGCAGAATATTTTAGATCATTAAGTGACCTTCCTGTTGCTAAATAGCGTAAAGTGACACTCAGTCTTTCATGTGGAGTTATGGCTTCCTCATAGTTGTATCTTCATAAGTAATGAAAGGGCTGACACGATTCAGTAGATCAATGTACGTGTCTTCATCCATACGCAAATAATTGCGCCAGTCATCTGGCTCTAATTTTAATGCAACAAGCAAGTTGGTGTGTGAAAATTTCTCTTTTTAGTAGCCAATCCTTCGTCCACTTTGATCTTTTTTTTTTTTTCCTTCTTAGTGCCACTGCTAAAGCAATGGCTATCAAATCGTCCTGGTCGAGAGACATGTTGACGTTGTTTTAGCTGCACGAGGCACACTGAGGTTCGATGTACTGTCTGAAAGCTCTTCGAGCCGTTCTACAAGTAGGTTCGACAACCGGGCTCGGCGAGCTGTTCGGCCGTGTAAACCCACCTTAAGAGAGTTACACAGCATAAATACGGGTTGCGAACGGTTCAAGTGCCATTTTTTGTCACGCGAGGGATTTTGAACACCCTATAGACTGGAATTCAGCTACAGTCGTTTTTAGAAGTTCATCAATGCATGACAGATTGTTAGTTGAAGGTTGCCTCATTAGTTCTTTTAATAACATGAATATGAGCGATGGTCTTTTTAAGATGGACGAATTGTTAAAAAGTTTTATTCTTGATGATTTAAAAGTTAAACAAGTTGTTAGATATTTTACAAACAGATAGTTTTGTACTGTGATTTTAGTAACTACATATTTCCGTTAAGTATGTCTTTTGTTTTGAACAATGTTTATTTGCATACTTAAGTAGGTTGTTTGACTTGTTTTATTATTTGTGGCCTCAAGTTTGCTTTCTTGTATAACAAGTGTTCTCTTAAAATTGTTCAGTACCCTGAAGATGACTTTGGAATAAAAGTTGAAAGTCTTGGTACCTCCTTCTTTCATTTTTCACGTGAGGATCTATATATATATCTTATATATATAGATATATATATATATATATATATATATATATATGATATATATATATATATATATATATATATATTTGTGTGTGTATAAACACACACCTTTAAATTAATCCAAAGAACAATAAGTTTTTCGCATCAAATGCTACGAATCGCTCGATAAGATTAACACACACAGAGAGAGAGAGACGTTCAACTATCAATCATCAACGGTTCAAGAAGGAACTACGACTCTACGTAATATAAAATAATAATACTCCGCTTTTCAAAAACTTCCTGTTGTTAGTACATAAAAAAACATTCTCTCTCTCTCTCATGTCCTTGTAAGAAAAAGCTACAGCGAGTTCAATAATATTCAGGAAATGATGTGTGTATGCATGTGTACGTAAGCGTGTGTATGCATGTAAGTGTGACTGTTTATGCATGTGTGAGTGAGTGCAATACAGGTGTGTGTATACTACATGTGTATGTATACATGAGCAAGAACAACAACTAAGTCATTTGTAGGCTTACTCCCCGATTAAGGCAATAAAATGCTGTTTCACTATGCGAAACATAGGCCTATCTATTATATATTTGGCAATGTATGTATGTATGTATGATTGGTATGGGCGCCGGGGCCGTCGGTCTGACGGGACTGAGATTCGGAACGGAGATGGGTTTCCACCCCGGGAAGGTCGAGACCTACGTTCGGGAGCCCAGAAACCCCCGGAAGCCCGGGCTCCCAAAATTTCTACTTCCCCTCTTCCGAAGGGTGACAAGGGATTCCCTGAAACAGAGCTGGTTCTGCCCATAGACTTAGTTACTTTGCAAATTTCTGTATACGTATAACTTATCATTTAGAAAAGAATCATACAGGGTAAACATCAATGACATCAAAGAGGGCGGTTTTAGAAACGGGTTGACAGAGAGAGAGAATGAGAGGGAGAGAAAGTGAGAGAGAGAGTAAACGGGGTGTTAGGGAGAAGAAAGAGGAAAAAAGACAGACAGAGAGAGAGAGAGAGAGAGAGAGAGAGAGAGATGGTATTACTGAGAAGAAAGAGGGTAAAAGACAGTGATTGTTGGAGAGAGAAAGAGAGAGTAAGAGAAAGGAACGCGAGGGAGAGGAAAAGAGACAGAGAGAGAGAAAGAGTAAGAGAAAGGAACGAGAGGGGAAGGAAGAGAGAGAGAGGTGAGGGGGAGTTAGATAGGAGAAAGATGGAAAAAGTGAGAGAGGGAGAGAGAGACAGACAGACAGACAGAGAAGAGAGGTTGTTTGGAGACAGAGAGACAGAGAATTGGTATTAGTGAGAGGAAAGAGTGAAAGCAACAGTGATGGTTGGAGACAGAAACAGAGTCAGAGAAAGAGCTTTCTCCTTTCTTTCTTTTCCATTTCAGTTTCAAGCGCCTTCAGTTCCCAATCAGGTTGGCGTTTGCCATGACTATCAATAAAGCCCAGGGACAGTCTCCTCTCAGAGTGGCTGGCATCAACTTGGAGCAACCTTGCTTTTCTCACAGGCAGCTTTATGTGTCGTGCTCAAGAGTGGGCTCTCCGGAACGCCTGTTCATTTTGTCACCGGAAGGAAAAACAAAGAACATAGTCTACCAAAAGGCTCTCCGGTGAATTGCAATCTCTCTGCCAACACCAAGTTTTTTTTTTTTTACATATATGTTTATGATGCTTCATTTTGATAATCATTTTGAAGGATGTTGTTTGTTTTGTCAGATTTGCATTCCTCACAATTCAGGTCGTGGTACTGTATTCAGTTGTGGCTTGATTTATCTATTTTCTTTTCATAAACTATGCTCTAGGTTACACAAACCAATCTAGCTGGGACCCGCCCTACGATTTAGAACTATTTTTTATCCAGATTATTACTTAAGGGCAAAATTGGCCTGCAGGAATGGTTATTGTTCAATCTGAATGGGTTGACAGTTAGTTGAAAAGTTCATGAAAGGGCAAGAAAAATTGAATAATGGCTATAATAATGACAGTGATGATCATCCATGAAAGCAAACTAATGAACATTACCAGGGTCATCATTCCTCAAAATGTCATTTCTGAAATTATATTGGTATGGTTGGGTTCTTTTAGACTGATATTCTTTGGAAGGTTGAATTAAAATAGGTTTCATCTTTGAATAATAATAATAATAATAATAATAATAATAATAATAATAATAATAATAATAATAATAATAATAATACACAAAGCACTACACCCAAGAGCAAATACAAACAGACTATACATAACACGAAAGGAAGGAGGGAAGGGACTACTAAGTATAGAGGACTGCGTCAACATCGAGATCAGAACACTGGGGCAATATCTGAAGACCAGTGAAGACGAGTGGCTCAAGAGTGCATGGGAAGAAGGACTGATAAAAGTAGGCGAAGACCCAGAAATATACAGAGACAGGAGAAAGACAAGTAGAACAGAGGAATTGCATTACAAACCAATGCACGGAAATTACATGAGACAGACTAAAGAACTAGCCAGCGATGATACGTGGCAATGGCTACTGAGGGGAGAGCTCAAGAAGGAAACTGAAGGAATGATAACACCGGCACAAGATCAGGCCCTGAGAACCAGATATGTCCAAAGAACAATAGATGGAAATAACATCTCTCCCATATGTAGGAAGTGCAATACGAAAAATGAAACCATAAACCACATGGCAAGAGAACGTCCGGCACTTGCACAGAACTAGTACAAAAAGAGGGAACCAGTACAAAAAGAGGCATGATTCTGTAGCAAAAGCCCTCCACTGGAGCATGTGCAAGAAACACCAGCTACCTTATTAGAAAAGACTAGGTTGTTTTTTATTTGCCTTTTATAAATTTAGATCAGCCTTGTTTTTCTAGGTTTGATTACTACTTTTTAAGTAGTAATTTGTGTCGTGACTATATAACGTTGCCCAATGTGTCTTTTATAGACAAGGTTTTGTGTAATTAGCTTTGTGGTAATAGGTAGGACTTCCTTCTCTCTTTGAATTAGTATTAGGGTAGTTTTTGGGCTTTGTTAGAACTTAGATTCTTAGTTTTAGGGAATCCAGTGTGATTCTAAGGACTGGTATTTGTCCTTCCTTGTTATTGAGTCATGGTATTTGTCACATCCAACAAGGTTGATTTAAAATTTGTATTTATTAAGTATTAAATATTGTTAAGTTTTCTTGGGTGTTTGTTTCCACTAACCTTTAGCACTGAGTTACATTTACTACTGACGACAACTATTATTAAGAACTTGCATAACAACCCCAAGGGTTGTAACAAACTGGCGAGCGTGACAGGATTGTTCTCAGGTGTACTCAGTGTTTTGGTCTGTGGAACAGTACTTTGTTAATTTGGCAATATTTTCTTTAGTTGTAGATTTTTACCTTTCTCCTCTACAAATTTTGGTACAATAGAGGATTTTGTGTTTGACCCCGTAGAGTTTTTAGGGTCGGCTGATTGCATAAAACATCTGCCAGTATTGAATAAGGATTGTTTAGTAAGTTGTGCTCGGTGGTTAGGTATTCCGTTGAGGGCAGTGGAAACAAAGAATAACAGTTACTGTTAGTAGCTGTTAAAAGTAAAGTTGCTCAAGGTCTGGCTGAGGCTGAACATTTGGTTAGGGAAAATGAAATTTCAGGTAGTAGTGACTCAGAGCATGAGGGTAGTATGATTGATGATGATGACAGAATACGTATTAATGTAGGTCTAACTTTGTTTGAGGATCCTCCGCGGACAGGAACTAATTATGAGGGTCAGGCTAATTTGTCTCGGAAACTAAATGTTTCCACTGATCCTTTCAAGTCTGTAGAAAACCCTGCGCCAGAAGATCCTCTGGAGAATTTAATTTAATATTTAAATGGATAGAATTGATGAAACTAGAATTTGAGGAGAATGAGACTGCAAGGCGCATGAATTGGAGATGGCCAATATCAATTTAGAAATCGCTAGGCTGCAGGGCACCTCTAATCAGTTTAGTACACCTCGGGGCAACTCACAAGATAAATTTAATATAGGTGCAGCCTTGAAATTGGTGCCAGTGTTTGAGGAGTTTTATGTCCCAGAATTTTTCAAGGCATTTGAATGTGTTGCCACCCGGTTGTCTTGGCCCCCAGAAATGTGGATTGTACTAATTCAATGTAGGTTGGTTGGCAAGGCAATTAGAGTATATAGTGCCATGGAAGAAGGTATAGCCCGTGACTATCATAAGGTTAAGGCACTAGTCCTCAAGGCATAGGATTGGGTTCCTGAGGCCTATCGCCTTAAGTTCAGAAATTATACGAAGCAGGCCTCCCTTACTTATGTGGAATTTGCTTAAGGAGGAAAGTTTGATGATTGGTTAAAAAGCTGCTAGGTGGTCTCTTTCTCCTTTTTGAGGAAACTCATGCTTCTTGAAGAATTCAAGAAGGCATGCAGTAAAGAGTTGAAAATATATCTAGAAGAGGGAAAAGCTGTTAATTAAGGTAAGGCTGCCCAAATTGCCGACGAGTTTGTATTGACCCATCGAACTGGGTCTGATAATTTTGGGAATAAGGATGTGAATTTTCAGTCTGCTAGGGCAGTTAATATTCAGAGGAGGTCAGGGTCTTTTGTGGATGCTCGTGGGCAGGGTAACCCACCAGATAAAAATCATAAGCCCGATAGTAACCAGGGAAAAGTCTCGAGTGGACAGGACACTCGCGTCTTTTTCAAAGATAAAAGGTTTGGTTCTGGCCCAGGTAATATGAATAACAGAGGTAGGGGGACTTGTTTCTGGTGTAATAAGCAGGGACATTATCAGGCACAGTGTAATGCCAGAAGAAGGTACCTCTAAAGGAATAATAATAATCCTGTGTCATTAATATCTACTTGTAAGCCTGTTATCAGTAATCCCAACATTGAAAACTGTCCGGTAGCTAGCACTAGTATTGATAGTAGTAGCAGTAGTCAGTCTTCTAGCAGAAAGGAGTCATGACTACTTCATGATAAGTATATTTAACCTGGTAAATTAATATCTACTTCTAAAACTATCGGTGTGAAATTTTTTAGGGTCACAGGGTCAGCTCGGTCTCTGGTTTTGAAAGAATCTTTGAAAGATTTAGTTGAATATACAGGGAATTTTGTTGTTCTGGGCAGGTTCCCAAACACTGTTGTTTCAGCTCCGTTAGTGGAGATCAGGTTGTCTTTCCCTGGTTATGATAAAGTGACAGAGTTGGCAGTTGTTGAGAGCCTCCCTATCCCTGGAATTGACAGCATTTTGGGTAATGATATGTTAAACAGCAACGAACAGAGTTGTTCCCAATATTGTCCGTGCACACCTGTCCGGTTGCAGTAACGACCTGTGCAGCAGCAAATTTAATCGATAATGACAATGATTTAATCTTAAGTAGTTCAGAAGTAGACGTAGAGAGGCCTGGGTCTTTAGCAGTAGTAGTAGTAGTGTAGTTAGCAATGTTTTGAGACCAGATTGGGACAGGTCGTCATTTAATGAAGCTCAGAAAAATGAATTTAATTTTAATTTAGGTGAAACTGCGGATTTGACTAAACCTAGGTTTTGTGTGATTAATGGTGTATTATACCGGATTAGTCGTCCTTCAACTGATGAGCTGAGCAAGATGTCTTATGCCAGATACCATCTCTTTGCAGACAAACACCATGCCTGATTGTGGTAGAACTTCGGAACCCTTGGAGTAAGCCTTCCATTTTCAATAACCCGATTGCCCAAAATTCTGAATGCCATGTCTGGTTGCCCCCAGCCATGTGTTTCCGGCGGATCAATAATCAACCACCTTATTAGTTCCTGGACCTATGTAAATTAATGTAAATATAGTGCATAAAAAACTAAAGTCCAGCTTTTATGTAAATTCCTCCTACCTCAGTAATATCGGCCTTCTGCCATATATATATATATATATATATATATATATATATATATATATCTATCTATCTACTATCTATATATATATATATATATATATATATATATATATATATATCTATCTATCTATCTATCTATATATATATATATATATATATATATATATATATATATATCTATATATATATATATATATATATATATATATATATATATATATATATATAGATATATATATATATATATATATATATATATATATATATATATAGATAGATATATATATATATATATATATATATATATATATATATATATATTTAGTATATGTAATGCAAAACGTAATATTAAATCTTTACCGTATGTTATGATAACGTAGAATTAACCTCAGGCTAAATTTTATTTATTACCCTACCTTGATGGATCTCTCTCTAATATATATATATATATATATATATATATATATATATATATATATATATATATATATAATATAATGCAAAACGTAATATCGAACCCTTACCTTATGTAATATAATAATGTAGAATTAACATTAACCTCAGGCTAGTTGCTGATTCTACTGTCAGTTCACAAACGAAACCGCCCCCCCCCTCCTCCAGGCAGGCAGAAGAACACAGCCACTGACTACGAGAACTGAGCGCCTTCTGAAACACCTTTGGATCTTCCGAGCCTTTTAGAAACGAGACGCCACACCTGTGCTGCAGAGATTCATCGTCACTCCCTATTTCAATTGCTTGTCAGGTCATAATACCTACCTCCTCATAGTCGTCACTACGCGGTTCTGAGAAAAGTGATGAAAGAGATTATGTTATCCGATTTCGCAGCCCCAGTTTTCTATTATACGATTATCTTCGGAGATCTTCTCGAGAACTGCGATTCGCCTATTATGATAATTGAAAAAGAAACCAACAAAATGGCTGTGTGCAACGTGTTTACTTATAAGTATTTACATTTTATTTTACTCAACACTAGAGTACTGTCAGGCCCTACCTGTGGCCCATTTTCAAGAGATAGGGCCTGAAAGTACTCGAGTGTTGAGTAAAATAAAATGTAAATACGTATAAGTAAACACGTTATACACAGTGATTTTATGGGTTTCTTTTTCAATCTTAAGAAGAAAACTGAAAGACGTTTTTGTTTGGTTCATTATTATTATTACTACGTGACGAGACGCAATATCAAGACAATAAGATTCAGTCAGCCATTTTTGCATTACTGAGATGAATAAACCCCCTGCAATGTTGCCGAATTGCCATGAATTGTCGAAATGTGGCCATTTTTACATGCATAATGATCAGTTGCATGCCAATAAGCTGCACATTTCTTACTTTGAAAAAAAAGTGCGTTTGATCCCCAAAAAACAAGCCTTACCCCATTCGGGCCATTTTTTGGCCCCCCTGCAATATGGCCGAAATGCGGCCAGTTTTCATGCATAATGATCCATTGTATGCCAATAGGCTGCACATAGATTCCCTACAAGGCAGTTTTTTTTTTTATGTTATTTCCTTCATAACATATGACGCATGTGTTAATTGCAGTATATCGCTTCAGGTACCTGGTTAGTCATTCAAATGGGAAGTGTGGCTCTTGGAAAACAAGTCGAGACCCTCAACTGTTACTCCCCTTGAGGTACTCCACGAAAGGAAATGCTTACGGGGTCGAAATCAATTCAGAAAGCCATAATTTATTTGTCCAGCGATGAAATCGAACGCTGGCCCATAGTTCGTGTTCTCCGTCAGTTCTGGCTTTCGTCAGATTTAAACCCCTGCGGCATTTCAGTAACACCTGTTACCAGACACATTTGTAGTCGTGGCATGATATTAGAAGTTATTTCTTGATCATAAGACACACTAGCCAAATTGTATAAGGTTATTAGATCATGTAAACAATCTTAAAAGGAAGTCAGTGGGTTTGGCGTATTAGCAGTTTCGTGATTACAATATATATATATAATATATAATATATATATAAGGACCAAAGATTCTTTGGCGCAATCTCTGTACAGCGCATAATCAAGGCCACCGAAAATACATCTATCTTTTGTTGGCCTCCGTATTAATGCTTGTGTTTGAAACCGCCGGGGCCATGAAAAAAAATTTTTATGTTTATCACCACCACACACACATACATACACGCACACATATATATGTATATATATATATATATATATATATATATATATATATATATATATATATGTGTGTGTGTGTGTGTGTGTGTGTGTAAATAAATCTCCTGTTAAAGCAGGGAACGTCTCAAGTATGAAAGGCCCATTAAAATACTCTGGTTTTAAGGGCTATATTTCGGTAGATTGACCTCCACCCTTATTAAGCTTTTAACCAAAATGTTTTAATGACCCTGTTCTGATATGATTTACTTTTGGCATAGTGCTAACCTCGTTATGCAATACTGGTAGAAATGCCTCAGATAACATTAATCGAAGAATGTATTATATGTATACCTGTGTGTACATGCCTGGATGCATATATATACACATTCCTCATACGTTTCCTTTGCAATTCCAAGTATTTAGGCGAAGCTGTCTGATATTTTGAATTGTCTGTCGACGGCAGATGAATTCCAAAAGCAGAATGTCTCCAAATTGGACATGTCACCTTTGGGTATACCATTTAGTCCTATAGTAGATTCACATCAACCGTGCATTTGATGTCTAGGCCAGTCCCTTACAACGCTCCTGATTGGCTGTTGATAAGCCAATCACAGAGCTGGAAACTCTCCTCAGGTGAGATTTCTCGCGCTGCGAATTCGAGGAAAATGGGAAAATAATGTTGTTTTACGCAGCTGGTGACTCGCCCCCAATTTTCCAGAGATGTATAACTGAGTTGGGGGGGGGACCTTTGCCTGAAAAAAGCGGGACTCCATATCTTCAAAACTAAACATAGAATTCTCTTGAAAATAATCACATTATGCTTCCCACATCCAAATAATTGGGGTGCATTATCCTAACCTAACCTAACCTAACCTAACTTAGGGGTCCAACAAGCAGGCAAATAGAAAAAGGAGAATTAACTGATCAGAGACCAATACTGCGTATCAGGGTGTAAGGT
Source organism: Macrobrachium nipponense (assembly GCF_015104395.2). Classification (NCBI taxonomy): domain Eukaryota; kingdom Metazoa; phylum Arthropoda; class Malacostraca; order Decapoda; family Palaemonidae; genus Macrobrachium; species Macrobrachium nipponense. The sequence continues at coordinate 30,046,919 of NC_061095.1, read as the reverse complement.
AAGTCATGAGTGTCATATTACATATTAACCATCAATACTGGATTACTTTGATTTAAGGAAAGTTTACATCTGAAGGGAATTCTATCTATGTTC
>NC_061095.1:30042289-30046326 GCF_015104395.2 Macrobrachium nipponense | reverse complement strand
GGCGGATTTTTGTTTAAAAAACTATTACAAAAATTGCTTAAGAAAGAAACCTAAGAAAGCTTCAAAAAATATTTCAATTTTACCATGAAATAGTGTATTTAAATAAAAAAAGGACAAAATAAGAGACCTAAAAGCTTTAAAAAATGGTTTCAATTTAGATATAATATTTTACCACACATTGTGTATTAAAATTATAAAAAGACAAAAAAGATACCTAAAAAAGTCTTAAATATTTCAATTTAGATACAATATTTTATCATAAATAGTTTAATTAAATTAAAATATATATGTTTAACATTTTTATGGTACATTAACTGTCAAAATTTATGCGATTTTCAAATTATTTAAAAGCAGTTTGAAAAAAACTTGAATTTGAATACGATATTTTTAATAAATTTATCGTTTTTAGGACTAAAAATTGGTAAAATTTCAAAAATATAAAAACTTGGCAATGAAAAGTTTTCCCCCTTTGTTAGGGCAATGAATAAGCACATACAAATTTCAAACACATATCAATTTTTGAGTTTTTCCCCCTTTGTTAAGGCTGTTTGTTGATTAAAATTAATTAGAAAACAACTAAAAAATTAGTGAAAGACGAAAACATTTAAACATATTCCAAATTAAATACAATATTTTTTTTTAGATTATGACCTCTCTCTGATGAGTGATTTTTTTGTCTCAAAGGCTTTTAAAAATCACATAAATATATGAAAATAAATGTAACTTAAAGAGTTTAAAACAATATTTCAATTTTAGTACAAAACCTTAAAGTTTTTTTTTTTCATTTTTTTGATATATTTTTGTTTGGGGAGTTTTTACCCGTCTCTTTTGGTGACTAATTTTATTTCAAAAATCAAAAATAAAAGAAAATCGCCTTAAAGTCTTTTTAGTAGATTGATTAACGTAACATGAAAAGTAATAAAAAATATTTAAATTTTACCACTTACTTTGGCGGCTGTTTTCTGTTTCAATTAATAATTATAAAAATTCTCTAAAAAATAGTTCAAAATATGAAACAGAGAAAAGCTCTAAAAAATATGTAATTTTAAATGCAATATCTTTGGGCTTATTGGCTCCCTTTTTGGGAGTTTTGCCAACTTATTTGGTGACATAGTGAAAATATTGTATTTAAATTGAAAGATAAAAAAAATCATTTTCTTCGCCCACCCCCCTTTTTCAGGCTATTCTTATATTTATTTTTGATACAAAAATCCGCCAAAATAAAGGTTAAAAACTCTCAAAAATATTATGCAAAAATTTATATATTTCTTAAATGATTTTGTTACATTTATTGCCCGAATTTCAGGTGTTTTTGAAATAATTTTTAAAATAAAAATCAGTCATCAAAAATCAGGCAAAATATTTAGTATGTATATTAGATTCAAATTAAACCTTTTACAAACTGCTTTTAATTTGAAGTTCATTGTCCTAATTTTATCCAATTTTCTTAATGATTTTTGAAGCTAAAATCATCCATCACAAAGAGGAATGTATTACAAATAGACATGTTAAAATAATTATTTAATTTTTGGATTGTACACTCATTTTTATGACTGATTTTTTTTCAAATATAATTATAAAAATCCTCTAAAAATGGGACAAGAAATATAGCATAAAAAGTTTTAATAAATATTCCAGTTTATTGCAAAATATTTTTAGGTTTTTGTCTTTTTGTTTCAAAAATCATCATAAAAATGCTAAAAACAAAATTAAACTGAAAAAAGCTTAAAATATATATCAGTTTAAATGAAATATTTAACGCGTTTTAGTCCTCCTTTAGATGTGTGATTTTTTTTTCAAAAATCTTTTTAAAAACCACATACATTAAAAAAAAGTTTCAATTATGGTACACAATTTTTGAGAGTTTGTTTTCATCTTTTGATGCAAGATTTTTGTGTCAAGAATCATTATAAAAATCACCTAAAAAGGAGGAAAAAATACAACATTTATGATAATTTTGCATTCGATTTAATTCTGACTTCTGTTTCCATAATCATTTCGAAAATTACCTAAATCAGGACAATGAATATAACATAAAAGAACGATTTAAAAAAGATAATTACGAACTAAAATTTTTGGGAGTTTTTCACGCCATTTTGATAACTAATTATAAAAATCGCATAAAAAAGGACAAAAAATGAAACTAAAAACCTTATTTGAATTTATATACAATATTTTTTTTTTTTTTTGGCATCTTTTTGATAAATGATTTTTGTCTAAATTTTAATGTTATTCATTTTCATATTTTTATTAAATTATTTTTAAAATAAAAATCAGTTATCGAAATAAGGGCGAAAATTCCGTTTTCCCCCCTTTTTAGCTAATTTTTATATTGATTTTTGAAACAAAAAAATAGCCAAAATAAAAAAGGAAATGTACTCAATAATATTTTGCACAAATTTATAGATGTATTTTTTAAACATTTTACGTTCTATTTCTAGGCGATTTTTAAAATAATTTTTGAAATAAAAATCAGTCATCAAAAAGAGGGAAAAGCTATCAAAGTTAGTGAATTCAAATTAATTTTTAACTGATTTTAATTTTAAATACATTGTCTTATTTTAGCCCATTTTCTTAATGATTTTAGAAACAAAAATCATCCATCAAAAATAGGAACAAACTCTCAAACTTATCGTACAAAAATGAAAATACTTTTAAAAATTATTTTTGAAATAGAAATCTGTCACCAAAAACATAAGAAAATCTTAACAGATTTTTGAGTGATTTTTGAGACAAAAATCAGTCATCAAAAAGATAAGAACATTTCAAAAAAATTACGTACTAAAATTGAAATATATTTAAATGATTTTTAAAAAATCTTTTATTGTTTCTCTATTTCATTTTATTTTTTAGGCGATTTTTATGACGAGTTTTTGAACAAGAAAACTGCCAACAACCATTGAATAAGACTCTCAAATGTTTTGTGCAATAATTGATATATTGTCCTAGTTTTAGGCGATTTTCCAAATGATTTTTGAAATATAGGTCAGTCACGAAAAAGGAGGAAAAAGTCCTAAAAATATCATATTGGAAATTATTTATTATTTAGCTGTTTTTTTCTTTGTTATATTCATTATCCAATACTTATGCAATTATTAAAGTGATATTTGAAACAGAAAATAGGCCTCAAAACAAGAGCAAATCTAACAAGAATATTGCATCTTAATTGAAATATTTTTTTTAGCTTTTTTCTTTTTGATTTTTGCCTTTTTCGGTCGACTTTTCTAATATTTTTTTCAACAAAAAACCAGCTAATATAAAATGTAAAAAAAAAAAAAAACTGTCATGAATATTGTTAAAAAATTGAAATTTTTGTTTAAAATTTTTGGTTACATTCTTTTAAGTCGATAGTTTAAATAATATTTGGAAAAAAACAGTCATAAAATGCAAGGCAAAACTACCAAAATTACTGTATTCAAATTAAATTATTTATTAAATTTATTTTTGTTTTAGATTCAGTGTCCTATTTTTTAGGCAATTTTTGAAATGTTCTGTTAAACAAAAACTAGTCTCAATTAAGGGAACAAAATAAAGCGCTAAGATATTGTGTTTAAAATAATATATTTTTAAAGCTTATTTCTTTTTCATTTTTCGAACTATTTTTTAACAGGTATTTTCATATTATAAATAAAAAATAAATTAAAAAATAAATTAAAAAATGAATAAAAATTAATGAAAATAAATAAATAAAAATAAATACATAACATTAAATAAATAATAAATATATAAATAAATAAATAGAAGTAAATAAATGAAAATGAAAAAATAAATAAAAATAATTGAACAAAAATAAATAAATCGAAATAAATAAATAAAAATAAATTAATAATAGAAATAAATGAATAAAATAAATATGTAGATAAATAAATAAAAAAAAATAAATAAATAATAATATATAAAATAAATCAATAAATAAAAATAAATCAATGAAAATAATTCAATAAAATAAATGCATAAAAAATAAATAAATAAAAATGAATAAATAAAACAAATTTTAAATAAAAAATAAATAAAAATTAATAAACAAAAATAATAAA
>NC_061095.1:30027289-30034789 GCF_015104395.2 Macrobrachium nipponense | reverse complement strand
CCATCTCTGCTAGTTCATGGTGTTTTGCTTTCTCTTCTTTAATGCGATTTTTATCATCCTCACCAGCAGTCAGTAGGGATGCCTTAAAAGTGTCACATTTTTCACAAGTGTCCTGGGATGGGTGATGGAAGGACAGACTGAAGCCTTCAGTGAAGATTTTTCTGTAAATTGACTCTTTTTCTGGTGTCAAGTTGTTGTCATGGCAGTATTTTTGGTAAAATCGATACCAATCTGAGCTATTGTGAGATCTGGATTCAAATATTTTCTTTGTGAGTCTGCCCTGGTATAGTGACTTTTCCAGGCCGGAAACTGGTTAATATGCATCTTAATCATCTCTAGTGATTTGAGGGATATTTTCTTCTGTTTCCCATGTTTTCCTCTTCCATCTGGTGCTACAATGCCACTTTCAGACTGTCGCATCTTCTCTGTAACAGTTCTAGCTTTCACCTTCGCTGCGTCGCAACCTCTGGCTTTTCTTATTTTCTTCAATAATCAAACCACAAAGGATTTGATTTTGTTCTTCTGGTGTTGCATTTCTATAATCCTGGTATATCATCCTCGGATCCCCTTCTTTAAACTTCTCATAGCATCTTCTCCGACAGCTTTCTCGGCATGGGCTTCTCATAGGCTGACCTTTCATCAATTTTCCTGTTGTGGAAACATATTCTTCTCCTCTCGCCTTCTTCCTTTTGCGAATATTTCTCTTCCAATGACGGGTTCCCTTACAATGCTTCCTACTCTTGACTTCTTCTTGTTGCTGGTACATAATCTGTAATAAAAGAATAAAAACAAGTCAGCAAAAATTTAACGAATATGATACCATTCTCATCCTAATAAATACTATTCATAACAACAGACCGAGTGCTATACCTTGCAAAATCTAAGATTTTGTTAAGTAAACAATCTTTTACTATATTAATGTAATCGTGAAATTTGTAATATCTGAGTCTAAAAACAAAAAAAGTAAAAAAAAAAATATTTTATTACCTAGGATGGAATCCCCTTCTTCATGAGATTCATTTGAAGACGGTTCGTAGTCCTTATCGACAACAGAATCATCTGTATCACTTTCCTCTTGGTTCTCCATTATGACAACCTAGTTAGAAGACTGCAGGAGGGAGACTGGTGGGAGAGCGATTAAATCGATAGTAATAAGTCTTGGAACCACATTAGTAACAGAGACAATGGTTAGAAATAGTATTTATAAAATTATGTACACATGAATTATGAACGGCATAGTGTGCAAGAAAGGCTGAAGTTGACATTGGCCTCTCACGTGGCCCTCTATGGTTGTGGTAAATGAATGCAACAAGGGCCAATCTCAACATTGGCCTTTCTAGCATGAATATTGTTCATTTGTCACTCGACTTTGGCAAGAATAGAGCGCAATATTGTAGCTCCCTGAACCCGTGGCGACATTGGCCATTATAGCACTGAAACAGAGATAAATTTCTAGTTTAGTGACGGTCTTAACGACAATCAGCCATTTTTTGACATTGGCCCTTTTAGTTCTCAGCCCTAGAATTTAACTTGAACATTTTTAACTTGAACTTGAACTTTTTTAACTTGAACAGGAATGTGTTGTGTTTTGATCTTGAACTTTTAACTTGAACTTGAAGGTTTTAACTTATACTTTTGAACTTTTTTAACTTGAACTTTTTAAAACCTTTTGAACTCGAAATTGAACATTTCTGAACTTGAATTTCTCTTAACTTGAACTTGAACATTTTTTAACTTGAACTTTTTTAAACTTTACTTGAAATTTTTTCCAATTAAACTTTTTCAACTTGAACTTGAAATTGAACTTTTTTAGCTTGAACTTGAAGTTGAACTTTTTAAAATTAAACTTGAACTTGAAATGTTTTCAACTTCAACTTGAACTTTTTAAACTTGAACTTTTTAAACCTGAACTTGAACTTTTAAACTTGAAATTGAATTTTTTTCAACTTGAACTTTAAATTTTACTTGAACTTTTTTTACTTCAATATGCACTTTTTTAACTTGAACTTGAACTTTTTAAAAACTAACTCTTTTGAACTTTAACTTGAACTTTTTTAACTTGAAATTGAACTTTTTTTAACTTTGAACTCGAACTTTTTTAACTTGAACATTTTTAATTTGAACGTTTTTACCTTGAACCTTTTTGTTACTTGAACTTTAAATTTTAACTTGAACTAAATTTTTATCAATTTGAACTTTTTTAAAATTTACTGTAATTTTTTTTATTTAAACTTTTTAAACTTTACTTTAATTTTTTTAAACATTTTTTTCTTATTTTAATTGTTAAAATTAAACTTTTCAAAACTTGAACTTGAACTTTATTGAACTTGTAACTGAACTTTTTAGCTTGAACTTGAACTTAAACTTAAACTTTTTAACTTAAACTTGAACTTTTTAAATTGAACTTTTTCTAACTTGAACTTTTTTGGACTTGAATTTAAACTTGAACTTTTTAAACTTGAACTTAAACCTTAAACTTGAGCTTAAACTTTACCTTGAACTTGAACTTTTTGTACTCCAACTTGAAATTTTTTTAACTTAAACTCTTTTAACATGAATTTTAACTTTATTCAATTGAACTTTTTTAACTTGAACTTGAACTTTTTAACTTCAAATTTTTATCTTGAACCTTTCAAACTTCTTTGAACTTGAACTTTTACCTTGAACTTTTGAACAAGAACTTATCTAAAGTTGAACTTGTACTTTTTTAACGTGAACTTTTAAACTTTAAATTGAACTTAAATTTTAACTTGAACTTGAACTTCTTTTATCTTGAACAGGAACTTTTTTTAAACATGAAACTTTTTAAACTTGAACTTGAAACTTTTTAACTTGAACCTTAATAGTTTTGAACTTTTTGTTTTTGAAACTTGAACTTTTTAAAACTTTTGAAAAAAACTTGAACATTTTTTAACTTAATCTTTTTTAGCTTGACCTTGAACTTTTTAACTTGAATTTGAACTTGCAACTTTTTAAACTTCAACTTGAACTTATTAACTTAATCTTCAACTTGAACTTTTTTAACCTCAACTTTTTGAACTTGAACTTGAACTTGAACTTTTTAACATGGAATTGAACTTTTTAAACTTGAACTTTAACTTGAACTTGAACCTTTTTTTTTCCTTGAGCATGAACTTTTTTTTTAAACTTGAACAGAAACATTTTTGAACTTGAACTTTTTCAACTTGAACTTGAACTTTTTTAACTTGAACATTTCAAATTGAACTTGAGCTTTTTTGAATTGTTTATGAACTAGAAAATTTTAAAATTTTATGAACTTGGGCTTGAAGAATTTTTATGAACTCGAAATTGAAATTTTAAAAAAAAAATTTACGTTTACTTGCATCACACACACACACACACACACACACACACACACACACACACACAAATGGAGAGGTCCACATCCTCCCTCCAAAATCAATCAGATGCCATCAATATGACTTCCAGCTGTTCCATTACTGCCATTCAACCATGCTGCTGTAGCCCTCTTAACTGCGAGTTGCCCAGAACCTCTCAGATCGCCATCCAACGCCTGACTACTGCTGTCACTCACTTCGTGACAGAAGTCGACTGGTCACCTTGACGATAAACACTGGAAGGTGGGAGAAAACAATGGAACACCCTAAAAGATTGTATCAACCAAATAATGATCAATCGTTACAATTTATATTTATATTTTTTCATTTTATTATTGTTTTATGTTTCATTCTTTTATAGATATTTATTGGTTTTCTTCATTTCTATGCAATGTTTTTTTTTTTTTTTTTTTTTTTTTTTTGCTATTCATTCTAATTTTTATGCATTTCAATTTTTCTTATTTTATTAACCTTTTGACAAAATTATATTTGTTTAGTTTTTTATTAATAAGTTAACTATCTCTATTTCATTTTCTTTTCTTTCTTTTATTTTATTTTTCTATATATCATTGAAAAATTCTTCTTATATTTTTATATTTTATATAACTGGAATTTTATTCATATTTTGCTAATTATTTTAAAAATTTATTTTTCATCCATTTTACTTTTTCATTTTATTTATATTTACATGTTTTTCTATTATTTAAGTATGTTCATCGAGATTTCTTTTTAGTTTTATTTATATTTTATAAATTTGATTTATTTCTATTATTAGCATTTTAATTTTTATTTTTGAAGATTTCATTTATTTGTATCTATTTTAATTCATATTTATTTGAATAAATTTCAAAACTTATTATTTCTTTGTGCTTGTCGTTTAGTTTAATTATTTATATCTATTTTTTTATATTTTTAAATATTTTTTACTTTATATTTACATTTATTTTAATAGTTTATTTACAATTCATTCCATACATTTGTATTGCTTTGACCTTTTTATTTATACTCATTAACATTGATTCAGTTTGCTTTTTGTTTTTTTATCAATTTTGATTCATACTTTTTATCCGATTTTCTTTTATTCTATTTACTTTCATTCATTAATGATTTATATTTTTGTATAATTATCCACATTTATGTATTTTTTATTTTTTAACATATTTTTTTATTTTATAATTTGTTTTATTTATATTTTCTTTTGTTTTTCTTCAATTTTATTGGTTATTCATTTTCAATTATTTTTATCTGTTTTCACTTATTTCTTTCTTCTCATTTTTCTTTACAGTTTATTTATTTTATTTTTATTTCATTTTTCTTACCTTCATTTTTATCTATGGAAATTATAATTTTTTAATAATTTTTTTTTAGTTTTTCACTTATTTCCATTTTTATGTGTGTATTTTATTTATTTACTATTGTTTTTTTATTTGGTTATAAGTTTTTGTTTTACTTAATGACTTTCACTTTTAGATATAATTAATTTTTTCAATTTTTTTTATAGAAAATTACCTTTTATTTTGATTTAATTACCTTATTTTTCTTTTGAATGTTGTTAATTTTATATTTGGTTTATGTACTGTTATTTACTTTCATTTATCTAATTAAAATTCATCTTTAATTATGATGTAACTATACGTACATTATATATAGTCTCATTCATTTTCATACTATTCTTTTATATATTTACGTTTTTTCTTCTATTTCACTTATCTATTTTTATTTATTTTTCATTTCAAAAAATTTTATTGATTTTTATCTAATCTTATTTTATTTATTAAGTTTTAATTTCCATTTTTAGCTATCTTTTTTGTTTAATTTATTTTTAATCATTTTGATTTATTTTTCTTCTATTGATTTTTATCTAATCTTATTTTATTTATTAAGTTTTTTAATTTTCCATTTTTAGCTATCTTTTTGTTTTTTAATTTATTTTTAATCATTTTGATTTATTTTCTTCCTATTCATTCGTATCTATTTTTATTTATTTTCATACATTTCAATTTACTTTTAATTATATTTATCTTTATTTGTTTGTTTGTTACTATTAAAAAGAGGTATGAATAATGAATAAAGTAAAACTAGAGATAAAGTAAATAAACGTGAATAAAATGAAAATGGTGAAAATTAAGTAAAAGTACATAATAAATTTGTAAAAATCTAAAAATATTCAAAAAATTAAAATCAACACAACAAGAAAATAAGTAAAAATTAACATACTAATTGAAGTAAAAAATATATGGATTAATTAAAACGAGAAACAATATTATAAAATAAGGTAAAATAAAAGAAATTAAAATAAGAGTATGAATAATGAAAAGTAAAACTAAGTAAAACTAGAATAAAAGTAAATAAAAGTGAATGAAAATGAAAATGGTGAAAATTAAGTAAAAGTAAAATAATAATTTGTAAAAATCTAAAAAATATATAAAAAGTTAAAAAGTTAAAATCAAACAAACAACAATAAGTAAAAATTAACATTAATAATTGAAGTAAAATATATGGAATTAATAACACGAGAAACAATATTAATAAAAAAAATAGGTAAAAATAAAAGAAATATAAAGAAAAGTTTAAATTATATAAATATTTGAAATAGCAACAATTAAAAGTAAATAAAAAATAAAATTAAATAAATAAAAGCAAGAAGCAATAAAATTAAAATAAAACCATAAATATAAATAATATAAAGTAAAATAAATAAAAGTAAATATAAATATAAATAAAGAAATAGAGTTAAATAAGGAAAAAAAAGTAAAAAATGTAAAAATGAATGAAAAGAAAAATACATTAAATTAATAATAAGAAAAAATAAAGACAAATAATAAAAAAATAAAAAGATTATTATTTAAAAATTTAAATAAATATAAAAGAATATATAAACAAAGATAAATAAGAATAAAAATAAATAAGTAAAAATAAATATGAATAAACAAAAAAAATAAGAGAAAATTAAAATAAATAGAATTGCAGAAACATAGGAAATAATAAAATAAAATAAATAAAAACAAATAAAAATAAACAAAAAGAAATATGATAATAATTGAAAATAAAAGAAACCACTCAAGATAAATGAAAATTATGAAAGAAAAAGGGATAAAAATAAATTAAATTAAATAAAGATAGATAAAAATAATCATGAGAATAATAAGAGATAAAAAAAATCACCATTTTATCAAAATTAAACAAAAACAGATGAGATCAGTTTAAAATATAAACAAATACAAAATAAAAATCAATACCAAACAAGAAAAGTAAAATAAATAATGAAACTATATTGAAAGAAAAAATAAACAAAATAAAAATAAAACGTAGAAAAATAAATAAAATACAAATATACAAAAATGAATAAGATTAACATTAATACCATTAAAAACAAACAATAATGAATAAAAATAAACACAAAATAAAAAGCTATAATTAAAAGTAAATATCAATAAACACCAATGCATATAAATATTACAACTATGAAAAAAACAAAAAATAAAAATATGTAATAATAAATAATGAATAATAAAAATTAAGAAGCATATAAATAGAAATAGAAAAAATTAAAACAAAATGTAAAAGGCAGACAAAAAAATTAAGATAAATGGAAAACACATGAATAATTTTTTTGTTAGTATATAGTAGTCATGATAAATAAACAACTTAGAATGATTCCAAATAAATAATATGAATAAACAAAAAGATAATTAAAGAAAACAAAATATCAGTAAATAAAAAGAAATAGAAAATAAAAAGTATATAAAATAAATGAAAAGATATAAGATAAAAATAAATAAAAGAAAATTAAAAGATAAAAATAAATAACAATAAAGGAGAACACCCAAAATTATTCAAAATAAATATGAATAAATAAACCTAAGAAATAAACCAGAAACCAAAATTAATATAAATGAAGATCAATAAAATAAAAGGAAACTGAAATAAATAAAAAAGTGACAATAAAGGAAAAAACATAAGTATAGATTGAAATAAAGATTAAGAATTAATTAAAAAATAAAGTTTGTATAATACTAAATTGGAAGATAAATAAAAATAAAGATATAAATAAGTGAATATAAATAGACATTAAAATAAGAAATAGAAATAAATAAAATAGGAAAGGCTAACATTTAAATCAAAATAAATAAGAGCAATT
>NC_061095.1:29971486-30026789 GCF_015104395.2 Macrobrachium nipponense | reverse complement strand
ATCATCTTCATTTTTGCAGTGCTGAACTCTGAAAGAGCTTCTGTAAAAATGTCTGCTTTCTACAGAAATAAGTGGAAATAGATCCATCAAGTCCTTCAACTTTTTGGGTGGAATTTTCCTTGGTCCCTCTTCAAGCTGTGGGAGAATCCACATGGGTGGTCTTCCTTTTTCCTTTCTTCTTAAATCTAAATGCTGTGGTGTAGCATTTTGGAAAAAGGATGTCTAGCACATAATCTGGCCAATTTCATTTTGATTGTATGCCATCATCTTGATTTTCATCCAATTTACTTGTTGTCCATTTTTATCTTTGTGGCGATTCACCAGAGGGCCAGCAGACATATACAAACTTAAAATTAATGAAATCTGATGTTTGCATTTCAGTCACTTGTAATTTATTTTTTCTATGGATTGCTCTGATGGTTGTGCTCCAGTCCCGTTTTTCTATCAAGGCATGTACTGTGTCTGCTTCCATGTGTGTATGGCCAGGTTCTAAAAAAGAATGTGTTATTTTTATCCCCTTACTCCTGGAAACATGCATAAGCATGGCTGCAAATAAATGGTTTCTATTTTGGCCACCACACGAGTCACTGTATAGTCGAATATCCTTAATGACTTCTGGGAGGCCATTCAACCATTTCATTACACATGAACCTATTTCTTGGCCACCTCTTTTTGCAATTGTTTCATCCCATATCATGCAGTGTGCTTTATTTCCATCCACACTTGTTTCAAAAATGGTTAGGTTATATACAGCAAGTTGTCTCTTGTAGTAAACTATTCCTGTCTGCAACATTGGGCAAGGCAATACTTTCTGGAGGTCAAAGGATGCAGTAACAATTCCTTTGTTTTTAGCAGCAAACTCTTTATCAGCTCTTTTTTCATTGTAAGCCATCTCTGCTAGTTCATGGTGTTTTGCTTTCTCTTCTTCAATGCGATTTTTATCATCCTCACCAGCAGTCAGTAGGGATGCCTTAAAAGTGTCACATTTTTCACAAGTGTCCTGGGATGGGTGACGGAAGGACAGACTGAAGCCTTCAGTGAAGATTTTTCTGTAAATTGACTCTTTTTCTGGTGTCAAGTTGTTGTCATGGCAGTATTTTTGGTAAAATCGATACATCTGAGCTATTGTGAGATCTGGATTCAAATATTTTCTTTGTGAGTCTGCCCTGGTATAGTGACTTTTCCAGGCCGGAAACTGGTTAATATGAATCTTAATCATCTCTAGTGATTTGAGGGATATTTTCTTCTGTTTCCCATGTTTTCCTCTTCCATCTGGTGCTACAATGCCACTTTCAGACTGTCGCATCTTCTCTGTAACAGTTCTAGCTTTCACCCTCGCTGCGTCGCAACCTCTGGCTTTTCTTATTTTCTTCAATAATCAAACCACAAAGGATTTGATTTTGTTCTTCTGGTGTTGCATTTCTATAATCCTGGTATATCATCCTCGGATCCCCTTCTTTAAACTTCTCATAGCATCTTCTCCGACAGCTTTCTCGGCATGGGCTTCTCATAGGCTGACCTTTCATCAATTTTCCTGTTGTGGAAACATATTCTTCTCCTCTCGCCTTCTTCCTTTTGCGAATATTTCTCTTCCACAATGAGGGTTACCTTAAATGCTTCCTACTCTGACTTCTTCTTGTTGCTGGTACATAATCTGTAATAAAAGAATAAAAACAAGTCAGCAAAAATTTAATGAATATGATACCATTCTCATCCTAATAAATACTATTCATAACAACAGACCGAGTGCTATACCTTGCAAAATCTAAGATTTTGTAAAGTAACAATCTTTTACTATATTAATGTAATCGTGAAATTTGTAATATCTGAGTCTAAAAACGTAAAAAAAAAATATTTTATTACCTAGGATGGAATCCCCTTCTTCATGAGATTCATTTGAAGACGGTTCGTAGTCCTTATCGACAACAGAATCATCTGTATCACTTTCCTCTTGGTTCTCCATTATGACAACCTAGTTAGAAGACTGCAGGAGGGAGACTGGTGGGAGAGCGATTAAATCGATAGTAATAAGTCTTGGAACCACATTAGTAACAGAGACAATGGTTAGAAATAGTATTTATAAAATTATGTACACATGAATTATGAACGGCATAGTGTGCAAGAAAGGCTGAAGTTGACATTGGCCTCTCACGTGGCCCTCTATGGTTGTGGTAAATGAATGCAACAAGGGCCAATCTCAACATTGGCCTTTCTAGCATGAACATTGTTCATTTGTCACTCGACTTTGGCAAGAATAGAGCGCAATATTGTAGCTCCCTGAACCCGTGGCGACATTGGCCATTATAGCACTGAAACAGAGATAAATTTCTAGTTTAGTGACGGTCTTAACGACAATCAGCCATTTTTTGACATTGGCCCTTTTAGTTCTCAGCCCTAGAATTTAACTTGAACATTTTTAACTTGAACTTGAACTTTTTTAACTTGAACAGGAATGTGTGTTTGATCTTGAACTTTTAACTTGAACTTGAAGGTTTTAACTTATACTTTTTGAACTTTTTTAACTTGAACTTTTTAAAACCTTTTTGAACTCGAAATTGAACATTTCTGAACTTGAACTTTCTTAACTTGAACTTGAACTTTTTTAACTTGAACTTTTTTAAACTTTACTTGAAATTTTTTCCAATTAAACTTTTTCAACTTGAACTTGAAATTGAACTTTTTTTAGCTTGAACTTGAAGTTGAACTTTTTAAAATTAAACTTGAACTTGAAATGTTTTCAACTTCAACTTGAACTTTTTAAACTTGAACTTTTTAAACCTGAACTTGAACTTTTAAACTTGAAATTGAATTTTTTTCAACTTGAACTTTAAATTTTACTTGAACTTTTTTTACTTCAATATGCACTTTTTTAACTTGAACTTGAACTTTTTAAAATCTAACTCTTTTGAACTTTAACTTGAACTTTTTTAACTTGAAATTGAACTTTTTTTAACTTTGAACTTGAACTTTTTTAACTTGAACATTTTTAATTTGAACATTTTTACCTTGAACCTTTTTGTTACTTGAACTTTAAATTTTAACTTGAACTAAATTTTTTATCAATTTGAACTTTTTTAAAATTTACTGTAATTTTTTTATTTAAACTTTTTAAACTTTACTTTAATTTTTTTTAAACATTTTTTTCTTTATTTTAATTGTTAAAATTAAACTTTTCAAAACTTGAACTTGAACTTTATTGAACTTGTAACTGAACTTTTTATCTTGAACTTGAACTTAAACTTAAACTTTTTAACTTAAACTTGAACTTTTTAAATTGAACTTTTTCTAACTTGAACTTTTTTGGACTTGAATTTAAACTTGAACTTTTTAAACTTGAACTTAAACCTTAAACTTGAGCTTAAACTTTACCTTGAACTTGAACTTTTTTGTACTCCAACTTGAAATTTTTTTAACTTAAACTCTTTTAACATGAATTTTAACTTTATTCAATTGAACTTTTTTAACTTGAACTTGAACTTTTTAACTTCAAATTTTTATCTTGAACCTTTCAAACTTCTTTGAACTTGAACTTTTTACCTTGAACTTTTGAACATGAACTTATCTAAAGTTGAACTTGTACTTTTTTAACGTGAACTTTTAAACTTTAAATTGAACTTAAATTTTAACTTGAACTTGAACTTCTTTTATCTTGAACAGGAACTTTTTTTAAACATGAACTTTTTAAACTTGAACTTGAACTTTTTAACTTGAACCTTAATAGTTTTGAACTTTTTGAACTTGAACTTTTTAAAAATTTTGAACTTGAACGTTTTTTAACTTAATCTTTTTTAGCTTGACCTTGAACTTTTTAACTTGAATTTGAACTTGAACTTTTTAAACTTCAACTTGAACTTATTAACTTAATCTTCAACTTGAACTTTTTTAACCTCAACTTTTTGAACTTGAACTTTTGAACTTGAACTTGAACTTTTTAACATGGAATTGAACTTTATAAACTTGAACTTTAACTTCAACTTGAACCTTTTTTTTTCCTTGAGCATGAACTTTTTTTTTAAACTTGAACAGAAACATTTTTGAACTTGAACTTTTTCAACTTGAACTTGAACTTTTTTAACTTGAACATTTCAAACTTGAACTTGAGCTTTTTTGAATTTTTATGAACTAGAAAATTTTAAAACTTTTTTGAACTTGGGCTTGAAGAATTTTTATGAACTCGAAATTGAAATTTAAAAAAAAAAATTTACGTTTACTTGCATCACACACACACACACACACACACACACAAATGGAGAGGTCCTCATCCTCCCTCCAAAATCAATCAGATGCCATCAATATGACTTCCAGCTGTTCCATTACTGCCATTCAACCATGCTGCTGTAGCCCTCTTAACTGCGAGTTGCCCAGAACCTCTCAGATCGCCATCCAACGCCTGACTACTGCTGTCACTCACTTCGTGACAGAAGTCGACTGGTTACCTTGACGATAAACACTGGAAGGTGGGAGAAACAATGGAACACCCTAAAAGATTGTATCAACCAAATAATGATCAATCGTTACAATTTATATTTATATATTATTTCATTTTATTGCTTCATGTTTTCATTCTTTTATAGATATTTATTGGTTTTCTTCATTTCTATGCAATGTTTTATTTTTTTATTTTTTTTTTTTTGCTATTCATTCTAATTTTTATGCATTTCAATTTTTCTTATTTTATTAACCTTTTGACAAAATTATATTTGTTTAGTTTTTTATTAATAAGTTAACTATCTCTATTTCATTTTCTTTTCTTTCTTTTATTTTATTTTTCTATATATTCATTGAAAAATTTCTTCTTATATTTTATATTTTATATAACTGGAATTTTATTCATATTTTGCTAATTATTTTTAAAAATTTATTTTCATCCATTTTACTTTTCATTTTATTTATATTTACATGTTTCTATTATTTAAGTATATGTTCATCGAGATTTCTTTTTTAGTTTTATTTATTTTTATAAATTTTGATTTATTTCTATTATTAGATAATTTTTAATTATTTTTGAAGATTTCATTTATTTGTATCTATTTTAATTCATATTTATTTGAATAAATTTCAAAACTTATTATTTCTTTGTGCTTGTCTTTATTTTAATTTATTTATATCTTATTTTTTTATATTTTTAAATATTTTTTATTTATATTTACATTTATTTTTAATAGTTTATTTACAATTCTTCCATACATTTGTATTTGCTTGTACTTTTTATTTATACTCAATTCACATTGATTCAGTTTGCTTTTTTTATCAATTTTGATTCATACTTTTTATCCGATTTTCTTTTATTCTATTTACTTTCATTCATTAATGATTTATATTTTTGTATAATTATCCACATTTATGTATTTTTTATTTTTTAACATATTTTTTTATTTTATAATTTGTTTTATTTATATTTTCTTTTGTTTTTCTTCAATTTTATTGGTTATTCATTTTCAATTATTTTTATCTTTTTTCACTTATTTCTTTCTTCTCATTTTTCTTTACATTTGTTTATTTTATTTTTATTTCATTTTTCTTACCTTCATTTTTATCTATGAATTATAATTTTTAATAATTTTTTTTTTAGTTTTTCACTTATTTCCATTTTTATGTGTTTATTTTATTTATTTACTATTGTTTTTTATTTGGTTATTAAATTTTTGTTTTACTTAATGACTTTCACTTTTAGATATAATTATTTTTTCCATTTTTTTTATAGAAAATTACCTTTTATTTTGATTTAATTACCTTATTTTTCTTTTGAATGTTGTTAATTTTATATTTGGTTTATGTACTGTTATTTACTTTCATTTATCTAATTAAAATTCATCTTTAATTATGTGTAACTATACGTACATTTATATATAGTCTCATTCATTTTCATACATATTCTTTTATATATATTTACGTTTTTTCTTCTATTTCACTTATCTATTTTGATTTATTTTTCATTTCAAAAAATTTTATTGATTTTTATCTAATCTTATTTTATTTATTAAGTTTTTAATTTCCATTTTTAGCTATCTTTTTGTTAATTTATTTTTAATCATTTTGATTTATTTTTCTTCCTATTGATTTTTATCTAATCTTATTTTATTTATTAAGTTTTTAATTTCCATTTTTAGCTATCTTTTTGTTAATTTATTTTTAATCATTTTGATTTATTTTTCTTCCTATTCATTCTTATCTATTTTTATTTATTTTCATACATTTCAATTTACTTTTAATTATATTTATCTTTATTTGTTTGTTTGTTACTATTAAATAAGAGTATGAATAATGAATAAAGTAAAACTAGAGATAAAGTAAATAAAAGTGAATGAAAATGAAAATGGTGAAAATTAAGTAAAAGTAAATAATAATTTGTAAAAATCTAAAAAATATATAAAAAGTTAAAATCAAACAAACAACAATAAGTAAAAATTAACATTAATAATTGAAGTAAAAATATATGGAATTAATTAACACGAGAAACAATATTAATAAAAATAGGTAAAAATAAAAGAAATATAAAGAAAAGTTTAAATTATATAAAATATTTGAAATAGCAACAATTAAAAGTAAATAAAAAATAAAATTAAATAAAAGCAAGAAGCAATAAAATTAAAAATAAACCATAAATATAAATAAATATAAGTAAAATAAATAAAAGTAAATATAAATATAAATAGAAATAGAGTTAAATAAGGAAAAAAGTAAAAAATGTAAAAATAAATGAAAAGAAAAATACATTAAAATTAATAATAAAAAAAATAAAGACAAATAATAAAAAAATAAAAAGATTATTAAAAATTTAAATAAATATAAAAGAAATATATAAACAAAGATAAATAAGAATAAAAATAAATAAGTAAAAATAAATATGAATAAACAAAAAAATAAGAGAAAATTAAAATAAATAGAATTGCAGAAACATAGGAAATAATAAAATAAAATAAATAAAAACAAATAAAAATAAAGAAAAAGAAATATGATAATAATTGAAAATAAAAGAAACCACTCAAGATAAATGAAAATTATGAAAGAAAAAGGGATAAAAATAAATTAAATTAAATAAAGATAGATAAAAATAATCATGAGAATAATAAGAGATAAAAAAAATCACCATGTTATCAAAATTAAACAAAAACAGATGAGATCAGTTTAAAATATAAACAAATACAAAATAAAAATCAATACCAAACAAGAAAAGTAAAATAAATAATGAAACTATATTGAAAGAAAAAATAAACAAAATAAAAATAAAACGTAGAAAAATAAATAAGATACAAATATACAAAAATGAATAAGATTAACATTAATACCATTAAAAACAAACAATAATGAATAAAAATAAACACAAAATAAAAAGCTATAATTAAAAGTAAATATCAATAAACACCAATGCATATAAATATTACAACTATGAAAAAAAACAAAAAATAAAAATATGTAATAATAAATAATGAATAATAAAAATTAAGAAGCATATAAATAGAAATAGAAAAAATTAAAACAAAATGTAAAAGGTAGACAAAAAAATTAAGATAAATGGAAAACATATGAATAATTTTTTTGTTAGTATATAGTAGTCATGATAAATAAACAACTTAGAATGATTCCAAATAAACAATAAGAATAAACAAAAAGATAATTAAAGAAAACAAAATATCAGTAAATGAAAAGAAATAGAAAATAAAAAGTATATAAAATAAATGAAAAGATATAAGATAAAAATAAATAAAAGAAAATTAAAAGATAAAAATAAATAACAATAAAGGAGAACACCCAAAATTATTCAAAATAAATATGAATAAATAAACCTAAGAAATAAACCAGAAACCAAAATTAATATAAATGAAGATCAATAAAATAAAAGGAAACTGAAATAAATAAAAAAGTGACAATAAAGGAAAAAACATAAGTATAGATTGAAATAAAGATTAAGAATTAATTAAAAAATAAAGTTTGTATAATACTAAATTGGAAGATAAATAAAAATAAAGATATAAATAAGTGAATATAAATAGACATTAAAATAAGAAATAGAAATAAATAAATAGGAAAGGCTAACATTTAAATCAAAATAAATAAGAGCAATTATGAATAAAAATAGTTATACCTAATATAGAAAATAACAAAATTGAGTTAAAAATGAAATAGTTGAAAAAGAAATAAAACAAATATAAAATCAAAAATTATACCAAAAAATCAAAATATAATAAATAACAAAATAAATTTAATAAAAGTAAAAATAATAAGAAATAAAAAAGAAAAATTTTAAATGAAAAAATACAGTATAGATTAAAAAATAACTAAAATTAATAAAAAATTAATATGAATTATAATACATTAATATTAAAGATAAATGAAATTTAAACAAGAAAAAAGAAAAATTAATTTTAATAAATAAAACAAAAATCAATATAAAACTAATTAATGAAATGGAAATAAATAAAGAAAAAGATTAAAAATAATAAAAAATGTAAAACATTAAATGAAAATAAATATATAAAAATATGTAAAGATGAAATCAGATAAAAAAAGTATAGAGATGAATAAAAATATGGAAAAATGAATAGAAAATAATTTAAAAAGATGACAAATATTTAGAAAAAGTAACAAAAAATAAAACAATTTATTAGAAACAAATAAATAGAAATAAAATATGAAAAAAAATAAAAAATAAAAATGGATAAAAATATATAGCTAAAAAACAATGAAAATAGAAATATACTAAAATAAATAAAAATTATTACATATAAAGAAAGAGAACTACAAAAAATAAAAATGAAATAATAACAATAATTCAAAATAACTAAATAAAGAAGAAAATAAATAACAAATAAAAATATAAAAAAAAGAACTCAAAATGAATAAATAAATAAATATAAATATAAGTTAATAAAGATATTTAAATGTAAATGAAAAGACATAAGCATGAAAGTAAATAAATAAATGAAAATAAAATAATTAGAATTGAATAAAAGTAATAAAAAAATAGAGAGAAATTTTTTAAATACACCAAAAATAAAAATATATAAAAATCAATGCAAATTTTAACAAGAAATCATAAAAACATGAAATATATAAAAACAAAATAGATAAAACAATAAATTTATGGAAATAAATGGAAACAAATAAATAAATAAAAAAATAAAATAAATAACATAAACAAGAATAAAGGTGACAAATACATAAAAATTAATAAAAAATAATCATGAATAAACTATAAAAAATAAAAGTAAATAAACATAAATACAAAATGATTAAAAATAAATAAAATAATACAAAAATCAAATATGAATAAATAATTGCACAAATAAATGAAATAAATAAAATTCCATGCAAATCTTTAAAAATAAATGAAATACAAATAAATGAGAAAAAACAGAAATTAAAATACAAAATTAACCCTTAAGAGCCGGGCTAAAAAGCATACGCAGCACCCCCAGGCCAGGGAAACTTTGAGGTAAGACAACTTAAGAAAAAAAAACCTCAATGGAAAAAGGAACATATGCAAATGGATATGGTAAATAAAAAAATTCTTAAAAAATCTCCCCACCTTCTCTGAGAGAAGTTGAAAATGACTATTTACAACCCCTTGTGGGACCTCTTATACAAGACAATCATAAATATTACCAAGTTATACATGTATTTCCAGATAATTGATTTTTTTAATTTTGTAAAATTATAATTACGGTTCACACAATATCAAATCAGATGAGAACTAAACTCAGTAACAATTTTGTCATGGCAACAGGGTCGAGTGAACATCATGTCTCAAATTTATGTGCTAAGGGTTTTATTTATTTTTTTATTTCTATTTTTTTTGCAAGGAAGGGGTAATAGTTTGTACAGAGGTATTTTTCTTCTCCTGCCTTCCCCTCTTTCTTCTTCTCGCGTGTGCCAAAGTTGTAATGAATTTCCATAGGTTTATCAGTTAATTGTTGGGTTGATAAGTATTACTTTTTTGGTTTTGGATTAATGGGTGATTAAAAATTTTGTATGGGTGAGTGTAACAATATGTGAATGTTGTGATCTGGATTTTGTAAGTAATCAGTGTACGAATATTGTTTAGTACGCTGTCTAAGTTTGTGAATGATATCTGTTGTTTAATGAAGAGCAAACATGTATAGAAGTACTAGTTAGGTGTTACAACAAAGAACTAGAAATCAAAGAAAAGCCTGAATCTTGGAAGAAATCTAGAACAAAAATGATAGAAAAGAAAAGGAAACCAAGGGCTAAGGATTTAAGGCCTATAGCTTTATTAAATATATCATACAAAGTATTCATGATGCTGATAAAAGACGAAATAGAAGCACACCTCAGACTGAATGAACAAGATCACGAATGCCAAGCAGGATTTACAGGAGGGAGTAGGATAGAAGATAACATTCTTACACTACAATATGGTGTAGAAGAGAGCTACAGGAATAGAAAACCATTAATAGTAATAGCTATCGATTACAGTAAAGCATTTGACTCGGTAAAACGAGAAGTCATGATTGAAGTTATGAAACAGTTTCAAAATACATCCAAAAATCATAGAGGCAGTAGTTAACATATATGAAGGGATAGCACAATAATAGACCTAGGGGAGGGAGTAGAACAGGAAATGGGAATTACAAGTGGGATTAGGCAAGGTTGCACAGGCTCTACTTCACTTTTCAAACTAATGACATATTTAATAATTAAGAAAATGGAGGAGGAAGGGACAGGATTTGAAAATGAACTAGTAAAGATAGGGACACTTTTCTTCGCCGACGATGGATTAGTTTCTAGCAAGTATAGAGAGACGCAAGAATAAACATAAAGATTTTAATAGATATAGGGAACAAATGTGGGCTAGAAATAAATAGAGAGAAAAGCAGCATCATTATTTTCAACATGAAAGATAAACCAGAAGAGATAGAGAACATAAAGGTGAGGGAGAACATTACATATTTAGGAATAAAGATAAATGACTCTAGAAATCTGTTTAAGCTACAGAAAAAAGAAATGTTGAATAAAGCACAGAAGTTAGCCAACCTAACCTACTCCGTAATAGAAAAAAAGCTGCAACAAAGTTCTAATAGGGAAAACATTCTGGAAAAACATAGCTCTACCATCAATCTTATACGGAACCAATGTGGTTAATCTAACAGACGCAGAAATAGAAAAATTACAAAGAATAGAGAATGGGGTATATAGGAAAATATTAGGGGCATGTAGAAGTACAGTAGTAGCCACATTAAGGGGGGAGATAGGAGCTTCTTCAATGAAAAGTAGAATTATGAATGGGAAGATAAGCTATGTAAATAATACTTTAAATGGACGGAAAGAGATACTGAAGAAAATAATTACAGATATGCAAGAAAAGGAAAGAAAATGGTGGAAAACTGTGGAAAAGTACATGCATGAAGTTAAAATAAATTTAAGAAAATTAGAAGGAATGTCCAGAACAGAAATAAAGGACAAAGCCAGAATATGGGACACAGAGAGGTGGAAAGAAGAGTTGGAAAATAAAGTGACTGTGAACATATATAAAACGTGGAAAAGAGAAATAAAAGACGAAGAAATTTATGACAACTCTATGGGTTCAGTCCTTCTCTTCAAAGCCAGAACCAACTCTCTTAATTTAAATATAGCAAAAAGGCACCAGAAGGAGAACACCTGTTGTCCTTTTTGCAATGATGCAGTAGAAGACATATTTCATTTCCTTTTATATTGTGATACATATATAGAGGAACGGGTTAAAGCAATAGGGCTACAACAACCCTATGAAGAGAAGGAAAGTGACGTAGTGGGAAAATTTCTATTTTCAGGTAACAACGAAATAAGAAAAGAAACCATATACTTGATGTGGAAAAAAAGAGAGAAAAAAAGGAAAGAGCTAAACAAATAAACAAACAAAAACAAAAAAATACCCAAGACTAAGAGGCGCCGTTGCAAAGGCATTGCCTCGACCCATAACTACTACTACTACTACCAGAGGGACTTCCGAATTCTCCCCTGATATCCACATGTTGGCTCGTCAATGCTGTATATTATTTTGGTAACTTGTTTAATAAACTAATGTTAATTACCCTCAGCTTATCAATGAGAACCCGTAACATGGTGCCAGGAGTGGATCTTATCTACATATAAGCTGGATTAAGGAAGAAATGAGGGTAAGTGACGACTTACAAGTTACTGACCAGTTTGCCGACGTGCAGAATTTTCCCCACTGGGATAAGTTTTCTCATCACAATTAAGGTAGTTTTGTACCATAACGATAAATATACAGCTAACTCCACCGAGTCCTATGGACTTTAGTGCAAGTACTAATGTAGCCCTCAAATAGAAGAAATTGAAAGAAGCTTTTATTAACTATGAAATTGCCATAGGCTTAGACAAGGAAGCTGACAGACGAAGGGTAGCAACATTCTTGCATGTTATAGGAGAATTAGGGGTTGAGAAATATAATACACTGCCTTGGGATGAAGATGGAGATAGATATAAGATAGATAAAGTTTTGAAGAAATTTGATGCAGAATGTAGTCCCAGATCAAATATAATCATGGAAAGATACAAATTTCTCAAGCGGAAACAAGAATGTAATGAAAGTTGTGACCAATTCATAACCCAGTTAAGAATTTTATGCAAAACTTGCAATTATGATAATGAAGAAGAAATGATCAGGGATCAATTCATCCTCAATTTACATGATGATAAGGCTAGGGAGAAATTACTGGATCATGTGCAGATGGATACAAAACCAATGACCTTAGAAAGGGCTGTGAATTTTGTAAAAAAGTTATGAAATGCGAATTCAGCAAATGACTAGTAGCAATACTGAAGAAGAGGAAGTTAATGTCGTGTGGAAGAAGAAAAATAAGTACACAAGTCCAATCGTGCCAAGGAAATTAAAGATTGCAGGTATTGTGGCAGGACTCATAAAATTAGGATGTGTCCAGCATATGGTCAAGTGTGTGCCAAATGTAAGAACAAGAATCATTATACTAAACAGTGTAATACTAATTGGAACTCTGAAAGAAAAAGTGAAAACTTGTGAAGAGAATGAAGATAGTGATCGTGACCTTCAGCAAATTAGCTCAATAAATGAATCGATAGGAAACATTTCTATGTCTCTTGAGAGAAAGCAGTATGTAACCATGACGGTAAATCAGCAAGAAATAAATTGTCAGATTGATTCCGGTGCTACATGCAATGTTTTGAGTGTTAAAGAATTGAAGCGTTTGACTGGCAGTGATAAGTTAGAACTGGTGATAGCATCAAACTGAAAGTGTTTAATAATAAAACAATCAAGACTATTGGAATTAAAACTCTAATGTGTGAAAGGAAAGGAAAGCAGTATAAATTTAATTTTTATGTAGTGAAGGAAAATGTTTGTTCTGTAATAGGTTATGAGGATGGACAGAGACTGAAATTTATCAAAATTCTTGTGAATGATAACCCAAGTGCTAAGCAAGAAATAAATGAGGTTTCTTCGAAAGTGTTAGATAAAAACAAGATTATATCTGATTTTCCCGAGTTATTCGAAGGTTTAGGACAGGGTTGGCGGTTTATACCAAATGGTTTATACCAAAAAAACCATGGTTTTTTTGGTTTTTATGGTTTTTTTATATTTTTTAGTCTTCATGTTTCCTTTAAACAACTTTTATTTTAGGTATATATATTTTGGCAACTTTTGGTGTTTTATCAGTTACTTGGATTTCAAATAAAATTGGCAATGTTAATGTTTACGTATTTAGCCTACTAAAACATTCTGAATTGTAACTATCTTACAGTATATTTGTGTTACCGTGCCATAATATAACATTTGATGTAACTGAACATATTCATAAAATTGGTAAACCTCAGATAATTAGGTTAAAAGAAATTTGTAAATTATTTTATATCTTTAATAAAAAAAAAAAAAGCGGGGGGGTGTTAGCTATATAAAAAGAAATAATCATGTTAATCATAGCTTCAGAGAGAAAGCAATTATTCATTTCAAGTTGAAATAGGTAAAAAAGACATTTAAATAAAAGAACAATTTTCAAAAAATAAACACCATTTAGTGTTAACTACAAATGTTAGCACAGGTATATATGAAGAAAAAAATCAGTTATTCACATTTAGTTCAAGTACACTCGACAAGAAAACTGAAGATACAGTTTTCCTTAGCTTTCGTTCATCCAATTTCCCATTTGTTTTTACTGAAAAGACATAATATCGCTTAATTTACTCTAGAATATGAAAATATACTGCAAATTATATCATATAAGTTAAAACTGCAAAACAAAACCGTTCAGATGCTTAAAAACACGATATATGTCCGAAGTAATTGGAATTTCTCACATGGATTCGTTCATAGAGATCTGGTAGATAGAATGCGAATTTCTGATTGTAGTACTATGTATCACAAGAACAATATTTACTCGTTTTGCTTCATAAACGGGGATATATTGCATCATCGTAAGGTGGTGAATGCAATTATTTTAGTTTCTACAAACTTATGTTTGTATTCTAAAGCGATTAAAGTTAGCCGACGTCAATGGCACTCAATGTAGCGACGGCTAAGGTAGGTTGAACAAATCTAGTTGCATCCGCAAGAGCGTTTTCTATGATGTGAGGAGGAGCCCTAGAACTTTGAGCGGGAAAGCGCAAGTCACTGGCTAATGTAACGGATTTCACTTTGATTACTTTGACGTTGACATGGATCGAATACTAGTTGCTGTTTACAAAGCTACTGTCTTTAAACATAAATCTTAATCAAGGTTAAAGTAGCATGTCAGCTCAAAAATTTTCTGGCTATATGCTCCCATTACAAAGCAGGTCATAGTAGCCTACAGCCCTACACGACTGCATTTCTTTGCCGCGAGGCTGAAAGATCTCCCATGATATAAAACTTTAATTGCCTGTGTAATACATATTGAGTTATTTGTGGTAATAACACAGCTTTTTTCGTGAATGATTTGTGGATTAAACCCGATTTTCAAAAGTAAAGACTATATCAAGTGAGCAAGAATTATTCGGAAAAAATTATATGAAGGTTATAAAAAATGGTGAGAAAAACATCAAAGTGAACATTGAATTTATTATTGAACATAAAGGAAATTTAAAGCATAATATTATGCAGAATATAGATTAATATTAACAACACTTGATGCTGCTCCGATATCTAGGTAACTCTGGCACTAGTTACCTAACCTCCACACTCCGAATTGCTTATAACCAGTGAAAAGTTTATAAGATGCATCGAGCAATACCATTACCATGATGCCACTGCACATAGCCTATAAAAGATATGATACGTCTATCAGAAAATTGTATGGGAAATTATTGCCTATGCAAGTGACTTAAAGTTCAGAATAAGATTCAATAAAAAGATCTCAAAAGATATGATAAATGGCAAAGCAAAATATTATCATGAATAAATTCTTTCTGGTTACAAGTTCTATTTTTTACGGGATTAATGACTCAGTGCTAAAATTATTCATTCAATAACTTTAAATCTCGTAAAGTGTGCCAACATTTACCGAGACCTACCTCAAAGTTATCAAGCGCCTGCTTGCTCGATATAAATCCATGAAGTTGAATCCCTCGGAAGTAATCCAGCAGTATGTGGTGGATGCCAAAGACTATGGTAGGGAAATGGAATCCCCGTCTTGGCCTCTCTTCCATGCTGCTACACAATCCATTATAAGGTTCCTCCGAAAACACACTCCCCTGGAGAATCATGCCCTCGTCTCTCCATTG
This sequence comes from Macrobrachium nipponense, assembly GCF_015104395.2. Classification (NCBI taxonomy): domain Eukaryota; kingdom Metazoa; phylum Arthropoda; class Malacostraca; order Decapoda; family Palaemonidae; genus Macrobrachium; species Macrobrachium nipponense. The sequence goes on along the minus strand of NC_061095.1, from coordinate 30,011,099 downwards.
CACTTTGGTGAAACTGGTGGTACTTAGCACTTCATTATTTCACAGCAATAAAAGTCCTTCAAGTAAAAAAAAAAAAAAAAGGAGTTCATTAGTAATGATCACACATCAGTTGGCAAGTTTCTAACGAAGGTCGAGTTTACCCATTTTCCCTTTAGTCAGGAGAACTGCTTCCTTGGAGGGTTAGGCAGATACTGCTTGGTAAGAATTCTTACCATTACTCGTTAACTTTGTTAACTAATTCAGGAAGAGCTAAATACTTTGAAATGGTCTCAAATGCCAGCACACAAAGTATTTACAGGTATTAAATAATTATTAACGTTATTTAAAGTTACGTTTGAGATCTTTTTATTTTCCAAGAGAGTTGGAAACAACGGATTATGAAAAGATGCTTAAAAGCCAAGGATTATGAAAGAAGGCAAAGTACTTTTTTTGTACTAAAAATAAACAAGATTAAGAAAATGAGAATACAAGGATTCTGAAGTTGGAAAGAAAAGATAAAAACAATGTATTTAACACACTCCCCCCGAAACATTCAATCCTGTTATGAAATACAAGCAGGATTGAAATTTTAAACATATACCAAAAGTATTTATATTACCAGAAAATTTTTTTTTTCTTTTTTTAAATATTTGCCAAAACTATTTACATTACCATCACCAATAATAAATAAAAAAGCCTACACGGACAAACTTTTCTGTAAAATTTGTCTGGTCTTCAGAGCACTAATCTTTGCCGCTTTGTGCTTCCTTGAATGCGATTGCTGGCCAGATTAGAATCATTTGAGTCATAATTAGGACTGTCTTTATCTTCATTTGAAGAAACATCAGGTCTGAAAAGAAATATTAGATTAGATGAATGTCTCTTAGTAAGTTCCCCAGTTCTGCCTTTCAATAGGGTAACTCTGTAAGTGTTTACATAATAAAAAATATGGAATGTTAGTCCATATATCTAAAAGTTTAAAACTAAAGAGGTCAAACCAGATTGCTTGCAGGAATGTGATCAGACTAGAGACGCTAAAGATGACGTATACAATAAGTATGTAAGCTAAGATAACAGCCGTCACCTGTAGTCATTCAATTGTTTATAAACATTAGTCCAAGCTCCCTGCTTGAGACAACTACCCCGACCTATTATTCAAACGGCCTACGTGATCTGTAGCGTGTCTCATTCGATTGTGTGTTCGTATGAAACTATGTCATCTGATAGTATGTTCATATGTTCGAACTACTGTCTGTTCCTTCATAACTTGTAACAGAGATGGTAGACAGGCAGAACAGAGTTAGTGATCGTCATTAGAAGACCTGTACCTCTTTACCTAAGCTTTATCATGTAGAGGAATAGGATTAGCCATCATCATTGGCAGAAGCGATCAAGCTCATCGTCATAGAAGACTTGTAAACGATCATATCTGATCTTCATCATGTAAAACTTCAGAAGAATATACTATTTTTATACCTTGTGTTTTCTACAAGAACCTCACCGAACCATGAGTTTAACACATCGTCGTAAAGATAATACCGACTTCGTAAGTGATCTACAAAACCCCAGACACTCCATTGAAGATGGAAGTGCAATACCAACCGACTTAGCGTATAGATTATCGCTAGTCTAACATTACCTCATAGGGCGCCTTATCATACAAGGCAAAAGCCCTAAAATCCCGAATATTGGTGGCCAGCGGACCAGAAGAACTCTACAACGTCCTACGAAGAAAAAAAACCAGAATAATAAATCATGTATTATAAGAAGTCAACGACGACGGAAGCAGCAGATTCTTCAAGCAACCTAGTATCATCATTAGTGAGCGACTTCAGAAAACAACAAGATTCGTCAAGCAACTTAGTATCATCGTTAGTGAATAACTTCAAGAAACAAAACCGACGTGTCCTTTTTCCTACGACAACGCAAGCTTCGTCTCTCATTAGAATCATTCAAGAAAACATCGTTAGTGAGCGTTTCCGGCACTCCAAGAAACAAACCGAACGCGTCTGCAGCATCGGATCTTTCAAGGGCTCGAATCTTCGAAACAACGCGAACGGGGGAAACTGAAGCCAAACCAGGTCGTCCGCTAAATAGAGAAGGAGGACCACCAAGGCCGTGTGTCGTTTATCGGAACACCGTGACTTCCCACAAAAGCAGGCTAAGTAAATTTTTTATTCATTTGGAGTAACTTTGAGTGGTTCCTTTGCAGGTCGAATTTCGTTATTCCTGTGGCTGAAGTTACGAGACATTCTTAATCTTACTTTTTTACAGAAATTATCTATATCATTGAGATTTCGCTACTGCGAGTTTTTATCTTTGAGTGTCTGTTTCCAGAAGTTCTACTGAAATATCATAATCATATACTATGTTAATTTTATCATTTTGGGTGATTATTAATCCCTTACGTTACAAATCATATTAAACAGTGAATATGCGTTTACGCAGTGGAGTCTGTATTTATACAGATGCATGGATACGGTCGTTAAGCACCGTAGTGATTAGAAAACACACAAAAAAACAAGTGGCACACCCTACAAAATCTATATAAATTAGAGGTAACACTATTTCGGGTCATGACAATAAATGCTCCTTTGCAAAGTCCCGATCGCAGTTTTAGCCTTGAGTTTTTTGAGTTATATAAAATATCGAACCTCAATGACTCAACTTAACTTTTAAAAATATGGCTGGATTGCAAGGAATAACATGTCTGTAAAAAACTTTCATCAGGCTAAATGCGCTGACCAGGATCCCTCACTATTTCAAATTTTAGCAAAGAATGAAGTACAAACAGTTAATATTGAATACAGTAGAGATAAACTTGTCTTATAGTAATCGCTCAGTTCCTAATAGTTCGTCATTCATTGCTTTATACGTAACCAGCAACATAATGCTAAAAACACACAATACGTTGCCGATGATGGTAATAAAGAGAAGGATCCTAATTATTACAAAAAGAAATAGAAACAGTAGCCTTTCAGAATCAAACAAGCAAACTCGGTTACTGTGTCACCTAGTCAAGCGGTCAAGGTCAGTCGAAAACTGCCGAAGTGTTCAAAGCATAGCAAATTCCACACAATAAGCGACTCTAGCAGAGTGGGGAAAAGCGATGTTGGTTCATACAATATCTTTTTGAATTAAAAAGGATTTTTCCTATGAAACACACGACCGTATAAGTAATCAGAGGCAGGTTTTCGTTTTAATTTTAATACATTAAGTTATAATAAATACTGGTGATTAAGCCCAACTGTACGCGCCGTAAAAATTAGAATATCTTGTTTTATTTCTTTAATACACGTAATATCTTGTATTTACGGACTCACCCGTCTGTTGTTCGAACTTCCCTAATGAGAAGTCCGATAAGCGAGCGTTTACAGATACCTCTATAGTTATTAAAAAAACGTTGATCTGATGTAGTGTAATTGTAAGATCCATCTAGGGGTATACAAAATATTATCTTACATCCTGCAAAATAAGGCGTGTTTATCAAAGGAAAATCCTATAAAACCTTCAAAGACATTAAAATCCGTTTGAACAAAAATGAGACAGTTAATCAAATAATAACTTATATAAAGGAACTATACATTTGTCTCATGAATCGTAACATTCTGTTCAAATGACCCAACAGAATTCTCCCACAACCGCAGTCGCACTCTGCACGCAAAATCTCGAGAAGCATGCACCCTCGAATGTCTTAGTGCGTGTAAAAAGACTTTGCTGGGAAATGAAATTTTAATCCTTCCCGACACTGAAATATAACGATTTCCGCGAACAAAGCCCTAAAAGTATACATATCGTGGATACGGAAGTTATAAATATCGCATTTTTTATTGTTGCTAATTTTTAATCACGCCCAACCAGTCGTGGATGAATCTCTCTGATAATCTATCTAAAGTAATATCCGTAAAGTCATTCAAGCAGAGGTGATTCAGCAGAATTTTTTTTTTTATCTTTTACCTGAATACCAGGAAGTTTCTCCACTGGCGAGTGATCTCTGGAAAAAACGGATGTAATTTAACACAAAATACGGTCTAAGGACAAACATAAAGCTATATACGTACCTTCGTGTAGACTCTCAACGAAATTTCAAAATAGAGATAAATGACGAAGTTGAAAAAAGTTAGTAATAGGAGTCATTAGGAAATCAAATAAGCCCATATAATTTTTCCCTCAAATGTCATGCCATAAAAGATCGGACTTGGCGTATCTGCGTAGATTTCTGACGCTTAAACAAGGAAACGACTCCCGATAGTTTCCAGTGCGATGTACCGACGACATCTTATCTCTGTTAGGTTAGAATAAATTTTTTTTTCACCAACTTGGACTTACTTAAATGCTTTTACCAGATACCATTACCTAAGTGATTGTACCTCATACACCGTTTTCAGCACACCCAGGGGACATTATCAATTTTTTACGTATGCCTCCGGCTTACGTTGCGCCCCAATTACAATATAGTGTTTGGAGACTTTTAGGGGATAACCTACATGCCTATATGGATGATCTTGTAATCTTTTCTAATACCTTAGAAGTACATTCACATAAGTAGAGCTAGTGCTACAGAGACAAAGACAAATAATCTCAGAGTAAAATATCTAAATGAGAGTTTTTTAAACCGAACATGTTTATCTAGGTTTTATGTGTCTGGTCAAGGTCTTAAAAGTAGTCCATGGTAAGGTGTCGGCTATTCATAACTTTCCGGTACTTATTAACGTAAAAGGGGGATACAGCACTTTTGCGCTGTAGTGGGTATTACAATCGTATGTAAATATGTAACTCTTCAATCATGACAGCTCCTTTAACAGATCTTACGAAGAAGAGCGTAGATTTATTATGGTCTGAAAAGCATCAACAGGCGTTCGATATCTTAAAAGCGGAAAATGCAGCTTACCTAACTTAAAAATCCCTGATTTAAATAAGGAATTTTTTTTTATTGCAACAGACGCCTCAGACCAAGGGGTAAGAGGGATACTACTTCAGTAATATGATAAACAGTTCTTCCCTATAGCTTTTTATTCACGTAAACTAAAGCCCTCTGAAAGTAAATATGCAGTAATAGGCAAGGAAGGGATAGGTATCATTAACTCACTAGTACATCTTAAGTTCATAATCTATGGCTATCCTGATAAAGTCCTTACTGAACATGAGTCCTTTACCGATTTTTTCAAAGGCTTTAATCACAGTCCAAAAGGAACTCGGTGACAAATGATCATTCAGGTCTTGGGAGCCAAGATAAGATATCTACCTGGGAAAGCAAATATCATAGCTGACGCATATCCCGCAATCCCGCACCATACGCCAAAGAACCATTAATTAGACTAAAAGACTATAGAAAACATCCGTACCTATTGTTAAAAACCGTATCTAAACAAGAAAATTCCTTAACCCAAGAGATCGCGAGCATTGAATATCTGGGTCGGAGCGCAGAACTGTTACAAACTGAACAAAGCAAGCGTCAACAGACATAACCCAAACAATAAAACCTTCGAAACGGAAACAGGGTCAGCGGCTAAGCAAAAACAATAAACACTTTTGAGCAGAAACCCTAAAGCAAAAGTACATTTAAAGTATGTGTATCAAAATAATGTAAAATCAGAAATGTAATATTATATGTAGGTCTGTGACGAGGAAAACCCGAAGAACACAGCAGATGACTAACGACCAGGTAGTAGTAATAATCTCTTTCATACCAATCGTCATAAACTGGTTGCATTCCGTCATCCAGGGTTCCCTACTATGTCACAGAAAGCCAAATCACTATTTTACTGGCCTACAATGCTTACAGATATAAAAAGCACATAACTAATTGTAACACGTGTCATGAAAACAAGGGATACACTAAGACACCTGTCAGTTTAGGAGCCTATCCTGTGCCAAATCAATCCTTGAAAGAATATACGTAGAATTATTAACAGAATTACGAGTCTGACAGAGGGAATAAACACTTCTTAGTGTTAATAGTTCCTTGACACGTTATATAGAATTAATAGCACTAAAAACAAACACCGCAATTGAGTGCGTTAGGAATATTTATGAGTGCTAAATCAGTAAATATGGAATTCAACACATAATAATCTGTGACTCGGGTGGTGTAAATCATAATAATCTCCTTAACACGTTGTGTGAATTCCTTTCCATTAAGAAAACCAATAATATATTGATCACCCAGAGTCAATCGGTTTGGTAGAATAACGGATAATTAAATAGGAAGTGTCAATGTCTTACGAGTTACACTCGTGATATTGGATCCGACCGGATTATAGCGGTTCTCGCGGTTTTAAATACCTTTATCATTTATATCTTGTATCTATAGAATTGATGCCGCAAGTAGCCTTATACGGTACGCCGCTAGAACACTTTTCCACATATTCAAGCCAACCATTAATTTATCAAAGATATATAAAAAAATATATAAATAAATAATATAAAAAAAAAATAAAATAAATATGGTATACAAGTGGAGTCAATATAATACACTCCGTAAGAAGTCGGAAGGGTTACAAATTATAATAAAAAAAGAATCACGATAAAATCAATAAGCAAAACGTAACCATTAAATATCCAAATATATATGCGAAAGATTTGAACTCTAACTTAACGCTTTAGTAATGACAAATAAGCTAAAAGTTCAAATACATATCCAAAATCTACTGACATATTGTCTGTCCCGGTGATTTATATTCGTAGTCAATGAAAAAAAAAAAATTAAATAAATAAATAAATAAATAAACTAATAATAAATAAAATAAATAAAATAAAATAAAAGAGATTTTAAAGTCAGGAAGTCTAGAAGTGAAAATGTTATCTATGAAATAATCCTATATGAATCTTATACAGGGCTAATTATATATATAGAATTTGTATGGAAAATAAACCTTTTCATATAGTTTGAATAAGGAATATTTAGTTTAACATAATGCCAACATGAAACTAATATATTGTTCAATTTTGGTACTGTTTTTCAGACATTCTTCTCATGCGGGTGGAGAATTAAAAAACACTAAAATATCATTTGAAAATACTAAAGTCGTATCTTTTACAGCAAGTAACGTAACTCTTAGCTGGCTGAGAGCAATCTCCTGCCAAGTGACGACGTCATCATTGCCGTATCAGCATTTGTTCCTTTTAACCTCAATAATCTGCTTACACAGGCTTCATCTGTGTGTCGTCTCTGCTTGCAAAAGCAGATTGACTGGAGAAAGGAATGCTTAGCCCGAACTTCTCATGGGCAAGGCAGACATGTCTATCCGTATGCGCAATGCAACTTTAGCTAAGGACTTGCAATCATTTTAAAATTAATGAACAAAATAAGCAAATAGAATTTCTATAACATCAAAATGAATTAATTTTTTCTGAACCTCATAGACATTTAGAAGTATCACGATATGGATATGGATTATTTACTTGCAACATTAGCTTATTACAATCCAGGTAAATCACATTTATGGGAAAATGTCACATTTCTTGAAAAAACCCAAAGTTTATTTAGAAAGTTAGTTACATAGTTGGGTTTTTTTCGTTGCATCTCCTACCTATAATAAAGTTTTTAAAAAAATTAACCTCAGAGGATGCGCGCGAGAAAATTGAATATGAAACTTTTGTTAGGGCACATAGTATCATGATTAATATTCTCTTTGACTCTTATGTTGCCTGGCAATCTTACAAATAGCTCCGTTTTCCACTTCTTTGTCTAGTAACTTACTACCAGTAATATAGAATTTTCTTTGGGATTCGTATTAATGTCTGTTTATTTATTTTTTATAATTATGGATATTTTTACAAGTCATCATAGACCTGGATAGGTTCACTCATTGTTAATGCATGGATAAAAAAGTTTGTACAGCGGACTCTTTTGAATTCCGAAATATCAGCGAATTCATGTGGGTTAAGTCTGGTCTAAATGGCTCTCTCCCCTCCCCTGTATTTGGATGTCGTCTGAATTTACTTTGCCCTTGTGACAAGTATAATTTCACTTGCAGGCTGATTAATGGAACCGGTTACAGTATCCTGCAGTACGAGAGTTTCACATAGCAACTTCAAAAAATCGTTCGTCGCAGCGGACGACTACAGTCAAGTAACAACCGCCTACAATGTGAAAGGAATTTCATGGACTTCTTCGACCGACACCGTATCTCGTCGTTAATCTCGTTTTCATGCGGAACGCTCCAGCGGCTGTCGGAATTCGACTACAAAAGGGACATACTTCCGACAATTACGACCCGAAGGATATTCAACTCTACTTTGCTGGCGAAGGACTCGTGCTGGGGATGTTTTTTTTCCATTCATCGCGAACGTAATCGTGTAGCTTAGGATGCAGAGAATAAGTTAGTGAGCGCGAAAATAGAACGTTGGACCCGCCCAGGCAATTTTTCCCCTTCTTTTAACCATGAAAAAAGGCCGTTTCATTTGGTTAAAGGTGGTTGTCTGGAACTGTGTAATGGACGAAAAGTTGTTCGAAAGCTAGTTAAAAGTGAAGTAGTATAACCTCGGTCATGTATCCTATATATATAAAGTATCATGTATCCTATATATAAATGATCATAAATAACAGAATCGAAATATATTTTTTGCGTGTACGCAATAGGAATCTCTTATATAAATGATCATAAATAACAGAATCTAAATATATCTTTGCGTGTACGCAATAGGAATCTATTTAAAGTGCACATATATTAATCATAATTATATGAATCCATATACATATGTATAAACAAATCAGGTAGCCTATAATCAATCAGTTACCTTTTACCTTAACAATATCCGCAGATATATAACAGTTAGCATAAAAAGCAACGAATCAATCAGCATAAAAAAAACATTAATAATTTTTATCATTTCATATATGAAATTTTTTATCAGTTAAAATATGATTTTTTATCATGTTAATCTTCATTCTATGCAATTATCAGAGTACATTAGTATTTTCTGTAGCATAAGTATCTTAAAGAGATGAAGTGAAAAACTGTATCATTATATATCATGTGATCACTATTATTTACCAATATCATTGTTTTATATTTTATTACTTGAATCAATTCATGTACACAATGAATTTTTATTTACTTATATATATATATTCACATAGTGTCTGTATCACAACTCCGATAAGTCAGATGCAAGTCAAGTTTGAGTAATATTCAGTAGTTGGTTTTGGTAGCTGACCGAGCTGATGTAAGTGTTTACATAATAAAAATATGGAATGTTAGTCCATATATATAAAAGTTTAAAACTAAAGAGGTCAACCAGATTGCTTGCAGGAATGTGATCAGACTAGAGACGCTAAAGATGACGTATACAATAAGTATGTAAGCTAAGATAACATGCCGTCACCTGTAGTCATTCAATTGTTTATAAACATTAGTCAAGCTCCCTGCTTGAGACAAACTACCCCGACCTATTATTCAAACGGCCTACGTGATCTGTAGCGTGTCTCATTCGATTGTGTGTTCGTATGAAACTATGTCATCTGATAGTATGTCATATGTTTCGAACTACTGTCTGTTCCTTCATAACTTGTAACAGAGATGGTAGACAGGCAGAACAGAGTTAGTGATCGTCATTAGAAGACCTGTACCTCTTTACCTAAGCTTTATCATGTAGAGGAATAGGATTAGCCATCATCATTGGCAGAAGCGATCAAGCTATCGTCATAGAAGACTTGTACGATCATATCTGATCTTCATCATGTAAAACTTCAGAAGAATATACTATTTTTATACCTTGTGTTTTCTACAAGAACCTCACCGAACCATGAGTTAACACATCGTCGTAAAGATAATACCGACTTCGTAAGTGATCTACAAAACCCCAGACACTCCATTGAAGATGGAAGTGCAATACCAACCGACTTAGCGTATAGATTATCGCTAGTCTAACATTACCTCATAGGGCGCCTTATCATACAAGGCAAAAGCCCTAATAACTCCAGTAACTCCCCCAAGCTCATTGAGAACTACATCACGGACTATTCCCATTGGGTATTGGTTTGGCTTACTATATGGTTCTTTAAATTAGAACCACATCATTCTTTTGAAGAAGTGATGTTGTACAGGTTTGAATCGGTCTTTCGCATTTTTACAGCTTGATTTTGTCAAGTTACCAAAAATTCATGATAAATGTTAATCAAATAACTTCTGACTTTTACGCAGTTTTGTGTAGTTTTCTTTAACTTTATCACAAGGAGAAACTAAATAGTTCTCATCCAATTCTAGATCTGGATGTCTTTGCAGCTCAGGAATTAAGTTAACTGAAACAAGGTCATAACCCCTAATTAGACACTCTGGTGTTATGGGATCAGGAAGTGTTTTGTTTATATCTGTATCTCTTAATGCCTCTTTGAAAGCTATTGGCCTTCTATTCAATAAATGGACAGTCTGACATATCAAAAACTCAAAATCCCTTATATCTAAAACATTATTTCTTGGCTCTAAATAAGCATCTCTTAGTAAGTTTCACACAACTTTCAACCATTGAACCAAGAGCAGAGTTCCCTTTGAAAAACTGTTCAAACTGAAGGTTCTTTATGTCATTCTCTTCTAGATAGAGTTTAACTTCTGGGTCTTTTAAATAATCTAGAATTACGTTGCCTCCTGCTACTAACTGAGATCCCTGATCGGAAATGCACAAATTTGGTTGTCCAAACTCAAACGTATGAAGCTGGAAGGCTCTAAGATACTCCTTAACACTCAAGTCCATGCACACCTTCAGATTTATAGCTCTACTCCATGTGCATGTGAAACATATTATCCATGCTTTTACTTTCTTCCCACTGGAACGTACAAAGAAGGGTCCCATGTAGTCTACAAAAATAAAGCGGAAAGGAATCTCCGGGGGATTAATCCTGAAATCTCTAACAGTTTTGATTAAGATTAACTGTCCTCTCATTGAACCTACGGCATATGACACGTGCGGATTATCCTTTTAGCTACTGAAAAAAATCTAGGTATCCAAAATATTTTACGTACTTCAGCCAGTAGCCTATAGCATCCAGCATGTGAAAAACGTTCATGATAATCTAATACAATATATTTAGTTAGTAGACTATCCTTAGAAATTAGCAATGGAAATCGCATCCTTCTGTCATCTTTCAGTTTCTGCATTTTGCTACGTACCCTTAACAGGCCTCCCTGATCCACATAAACATTGAGCTGTCCGACTAACTTGGGGATATCTTTGAGCAACCGGTTTCTAGATTCAAAATATCCAAAAATTTCAGGGAAGTGCTTCTGCTGATCTCTTCTTATTACCATCTTTGTAGCCTCTGCAAAGAAGTTATGATTAATATCAAAACAGCTAATATGTCCAAACTTAACAGGATCCTTTAGTTTTAGTTTCATTTTCAAGTTATTAACAAAGATAAGTACTCTACGGAAAACAGAAACAACTTTATGGTAGCTAGAACATCTTGATAAAGCATCAGTATGCTCATCAATCTTTGTAGTTATAGTACCATGATAAGACTGGACAACACCAACAGGAGAATCTTGCTTTACTGGAAGGGCAGGTATTACAAAATCCAAGATAGATTCCCTGTTCAGCTGACGTTCTGTCTCATTAAGCAGATTTTTGGGACCTGAAAAGTAGTTAGTTTTCTGAAGCTGCTTGAAAGATAAGCTGCGAGTGATGCAATCGGCTGGATTTTCACAACCTGGCACAAAAGAAAAATGAATTGGGTGTTTATTACACACAGTTCATTTATTGTGTGTAACCTATTTTGAACAAATACTGAACACTTCTGCATTTTATCAAGCTTGGCAGAAAACCCATGTACCCAGGAAAGGGCAACGAAGCTATCCGAGTAGATTATCAACTCGCTTATTTTGATTGGCATCATACAAGAAATTCCTGATAACTCTTCATACAGACATGCAATTTCTTCTACGGCCAAAGTTATTCCTTGCAGTTCCGGAGATGGCATGCTTTTAGATTCCATTTGCTTGTTACTATCCTATTTTTTGCAAAGACAAAACTGACCTTTCCTGTGGACAAATATTTTGTATGTAAATGACTACACCAAAACATCTGCTTACTACTGTCTGAAAATGCCAATAGCCGGTAAGTATCTTCTCTACTCCCAAAGACTCTTGGTATCTCTGTAACAGAAGCAGCATTGCTTGTTTGGCAATATTCCGCCATTGCCTCCCAACATCAGCATCTAATTCCTTGTCCCAGCCCAGATCTTTGTTACACTGTAACTGATGCAAAAATAGCCTTGAACGATTAAGAATAGGGCCATTAAAGTTAAAGAGGTCATACTGAGAGGCAATAGACTGCAATACTTCCCGTTTTGTTCGAGCTTGTATGGTAAGACTATAGGTTTATAGATAACTGTCTTGCTTCCTATCCCATGACAACCCAAATAGCTTTACCTTTTCATTGGTTTCTGTACTAAGCTCACTATCTATGGGTGGCTTGCATGCAGAATCATTACTGATGTACTGCTGCAGGTAAAACTTGTAAGGCTCAAAAATGCGTTCTAGTTGTTATGCCCAAAGAAGATCTTCAGAACTATCATAAGCAACTGCACAGTTATCCATGTAACATAGTTGATATATCCTCCTCTCTAATTGTAAAAGTTTACTATCATCACCGTCTACTTCTAAAATTAAAATCTTATATAGAGCAAGTAACAGTAATGCAGGGCTGCATCTTAAGCCAAAACTTAATCTTATATTTCTGTATCCCACAACTGTAAAGTCTTCTTCTCTACATTCTGAACCAGAGACATAATAGCCTATTGCTATCCGTGTCATTTAATGCAAGATTATTGAACGCTTTACATATATCAAAACATAATAACTTCTGTCCAAATCTCAAATGTAATAAGCAGAGGAAAGTTTCTGGTTTAGATTTGGTCCTGAATATATAGCCTGATTGTGACTAATGGAAGGTTTACTAGAATCTTGCTGACAAAGATTAGACAAATACACTATCCTGCACTTTGTGGTTTCGCGATCCATCTTAAAGATGCCCATATGAGGCAAAGAGCTATGGTTAGGGTGCTCTCTGAGAAATTCGGGAAGATTATTAATGCGCTCTATGATCCCCATACTTTCTTGTTCTTTAAAAACTTTATCCATTATCAATAGCTTATCCCTGTTATTTTGCAATTTTTTCAAGTTCGACTTTAAAATTGAAACTGTCAATCCCTGATGATTGGAACCTAATAGATGAGACACCTGAGAATTTCCAAAGTAAAGGAACAACAATTCTACCTTCTTTATCTCTATATATTTTCAAGGGAAAAACTAACCGACTTCTTATTTATTTCAGAACTCCCAGAATCAGAATCATCAGGTTCAGACTTTACAAATCTATGATAACTTTCTTCTAAAATTTGGTTAGCTGCCTTGATAAGCTGAGATTCAATTATATCCCCCTTATCATCAAATACATTAATGTTCACGGGATCCACAGTATCTTCAAAAGCACAATCCGAAACAAGGCAAGTATTACCAGTCCCGAAAATGCTACCAAATAATTTATGATCTGAAAGTTGAACCAATCCTTGAAAGCAACTTCCAACATAAGGTAAAAATGATAAATCTTTCAATATTTGTTCCACATTACCATGTAACAATACTCCAGCAGGAGTTTCAGAATATAAAGATTCTAAGTTTGATCCAAACAAGTGTTCCTGCTGAGGAAGACAGCATGCTGAGCGAGTGCCAAGAATTAACTGAATACTCTGGATATCACAAGAATCATTTGACAAGCTTTCATCTGCCAACAAATTACCTCTTTCTTTGAAACCACATACTACTTTACCTAATTTAGGAAGTTTTAACTTTACATTAATAATAGGTATTACACAGGGCTTCAATTTTTCTAAGCCTATCCCTTATCTGTAAACTTACTTCAATTAGCTTAGTAGTATAGTTCCGAGTAGTGTTAATGCCATTTACTGTTAGAGAAATATTTTCCCTTAATGTGGGTAAATTATAACTGTCTGCAATATCGGTCAAAATGAAGTTACACTGACAGCCACTGTCTTTTAAACATCTTAACTTTAAACCATTATCCAAGGTAGAAGTAAAAGTGGGAAGAACAGTCTGCATGTCAGAATCACTCTGGAAAGCTTCCACAATGTTAACCATTGAGCCAGATATCTCATTATTTTCCTTAGGCTTGGATTTTGCTTTATCTTTACCCTTATCTGTAGAAGATTGGCTATCTGGTTTATTTCCATCTTTATTTGTGACTTGCTTGTCATCAACAGACCGAATACACAGAAAGCTGAAATGCCACTCTGAGCAATATTCGGAAAAAATTATATAAAGATTATAAAAAATGGTGAGAAAACAAACAGTGAACATTGAATTTATTATTAAACATAAAGGAAATTTAAAGCATAATATTATGCAGAATATAGATTAATATTAACAACACTTGATGCTGCTCCGATATCTAGGTAACTCTGGCACTAGTTACCTAACCTCCACACTCCGAATCGCTTATAACCAGTGAAAAGTTTATAAGATGCATCGAGCAATACCATTACCATGATGCCACTGCACATAGCCTATAAAAGATATGATACGTCTATCAGAAAATTGTATGGGAAATTATTGCCTATGCAAGTGACTTAAAGTTCAGAATAAGATTCAATAAAAAGATCTCAAAAGATATGATAAATGGCAAAGCAAAATATTATCATGAATAAATTCTTTCTGGTTACAAGTTCTATTTTTTACGGGATTAATGACTCAGTGCTAAAATTATTCATTCAATAACTTTAAATCTCGTAAAGTGTGCCAACATTTACCGAGACCTACCTCAAAGTTATCAAGCGCCTGCTTCCTCGATATAAATCCACGAAGTTGAATCCCTCGGAAGTAATCCAGCAGTATGTGGTGGATGCCAAAGACTATGGTAGGGAAATGGAATCCCCGTCTTGGCCTCTCTTCCATGCTGCTACACAATCCATTATAAGGTTCCTCCGAAAACACACTCCCCTGGAGAATCATGCCCTCGTCTCTCCATTGCACTTTGGTGAAACTGGTGGTACTTAGCACTTCATTATTTCACAGCAATAAAAGTCCTTCAAGTAAAAAAAAAAAAAAAAAAAAAAGGAGTTCATTAGTAATGATCACACATCAGTTGGCAAGTTTCTAACGAAGGTCGAGTTTACCCATTTTCCCTTTAGTCAGGAGAACTGCTTCCTTGGAGGGTTAGGCAGATACTGCTTGGTAAGAATTCTTACCATTACTCGTTAACTTTGTTAACTAATTCAGGAAGAGCTAAATACTTTGAAATGGTCTCAAATGCCAGCACACAAAGTATTTACAGGTATTAAATAATTATTAACGTTATTTAAAGTTACGTTTGAGATCTTTTTATTTTCCAAGAGAGTTGGAAACAAAGGATTATGAAAAGATGCTTAAAAGCCAAGGATTGTGAAAGAAGGCAAAGTACTTTTTTTGTACTAAAAATAAACAAGATAAAGAAAACGAGAATACAAGGATTCTGAAGTTGGAAACAAAAGATAAAAACAATGTATTTAACACAAGAATGGCCACACCTTGTGTCTAAAATTTTCCACGTCTTTTTACAATCTTTGAATGCTACGGCAACTGTCGAATGTAATCAAGATTAGGGTATGAATTTCTTAGATAATTAACTTGAATATTATGATCCTTCAAATTTTATCTAGCATAGTGCAGCACGATCTTGGCAGTCATATCATATCGCGCAAGCATAGGCCTATCGATAGAGATACTTAATTCATTATATTTTCTTCTGCCTTTCCGCCGTCACCAGTACTATAATTCTCTCTCTCTCTCTCTCTCTCTCTCTCTCTCTCTCTCTCTCTCAACTTCTAAAACATACTTTAAAAATATATATATTACCACTCAATCTCCCAAAGAAAATATATTGAAATTGAGTAGTTATAAATAGGCCTAAGCTTTCACATGAACAGATTTTGCTCCTCTCTCTCCCCTTTTAAAACACTTTTGAAAAAATATTATCACTCAATCTCTCAAAGTAAATATAATGAATTAAGTATCTCTATAGATAGGCCTATGCTTGCGCTCTCTCTTTCTCTTCCAAGTTTCTCTCTCTCTCTCTCTCTCTCTCTCTCTCTCTCTCTCTCTCCACTTTTGAAACATTTGAAAAAGTATTATCAGTTAATCTCTCAAAGTAAATATAATGAAATAAATATTTCTATTGATAGTCCTATGCTTGCGCGCTCTCTTTCTATTGCCATAATATTTCATTCTTTACTGTACTGTTCCTCACGATTTCCACAAGTACTGCCCAAATTTTAAAACTCTTTCTCTCATTGTTTAAGATCCGTCTTTAATTGCGTATGAATTTTACGACAGTTTAGTGTCAAACATTACTTATAAATAAGGTTTCACAGTAGGTTTTAAAAAAGGATGATCGATATTCTACCCTGAACTGACGTTACTAAACCAACATTAACGAATAATATAGAGCCTGTTTCTACATTTAAGTATAAATGGTTATAGGACCTCAGAAGAATCTGTATGGTGTAAAGTTGATGGAACTTTAGAAAGTAACAAATGCTATGATATTGAAGCTCCGTCCCCTTTCAAGAGTTGCCAGGTGTGGCATTATTGAACAATATATGTCCGAAGATTTAAAAAAAAAAACTGTATCTTAACTTTCCTTGCCGAGTGTACCTAGGTCAAAACGACTGATTCAAATAAACACGAAAAATTTCAAACATAAACACCATATGGTGGTGATAACCACAAATGTTAGCAGTGGTTAACAAAAATAAAAATCAAATCAAACTATAATTTCAAAGGATAATAATAATAAAAAAAAAAGACTTGTAATACATGAGAAAAATAAATTGTCTTTCATCCAAATCCTAGCTTCTGATCATGCATAATTTTTCAGACAAAATTGGTTTATAAAGTAAAAATTTCAATGTCAAGGTAACTTGATCAACACTACAAAACATAAAAAAAATTATTCTGTTTCATCTACATTATAGTCTTTGTTTAAAACTGTGTGTAAAAAAACCAACTTCCCGGCCTTTTTTATTCCCAGTCTGTTTCTGAGTTTGGAGTGTACCAAACCAAAAATAGAGAAGATTCTCTCAATGCTTGCTCTTGAAGTAAGTCCATTAAGCAAACCACAGATATCACACTGATATCAATTTTGCCTTTTAATGCACGCCACCAGGAGCAAGGAGTAAGATGAGAAATGACTGAAAACTTAAACTTGTATGTCAAATACATATAGGGCCAGAGAATTGTGTGATTCTCATTAAAATTGCTTTAGTTTTATACTGGGTAGCCCAAAAATGAAGTAAACCCATAAAAAAACCACAGCTAGTAGCAAAATAAATTAAAAAAACATAAAAAACCATATTTCATGGTTAAAACCAAAAAAACATGGTTTAAACAAAAAAAACCAAGGTTTTTGGTTTTTTTAAAAAAACCATTGGTTTTTGCCAACCCTGGTTTGGGGGAATTAGGACCTCCATGTAAGATAAATATTGATCATACAGTGTCACCAGTGAGTGATCCATGCTCCAAGAAAAGTTCCTTTTGCCCTTAAGAAAAAATTGAAGCAGCAGTTAAGTGGTATGGAAGGTACCATTATTGAAAAGGTCTCAGAACCTACAAATTGGGTTTCTAGCATGATTTTAGTAACAAAGCCTAATTCAGATTTAAGGATTTGTTTAGATCCTACAGATCTAAACAAAGCTATCAGGAGACCCCATTATCCACATCCAACAATTGAGGAAATTTTACCGAAATTGGGCAAAGCTAAAATATTTTCAGTACTTGATGCTGAGAATGGATTTTGGCAAGTGCAACTTGACAAAGAGTCAAGTTATTTGACTACATTTAAAACGCCTTTTGGTAGGTATAGATGAAAGAGAATGCCTTTTGGTATATCATCGGCACCAGAGACGTATGCATGATGTCTTACATAATTTAGATGGCATAGAAGTAATAGCTGACGATATCCTAGTTTATGGCAAAGGAGATACTGCTCAGGAAGCTTTGGAAAATTATGATAAGAACCTATTAGCGTTACTGCAAAGATGCCGACAAGAAAACATCAAGTTAAATCAAGAGAAGATGAAATTACATGTGACTGAAGTTAAGTCCATTGGACATTTGCTAACAAAGGATGGTGTTCGTCCAGATCCAAAGAAAATTGAAGCTATTAATTGTCTAAAAGTGCCAAGTGATGTTAAATCATTGAAAAGATTTCTAGGGATGGTTAATTATCTTTCAAAGTTTTTACCAAGGTTGTCAGAAGTAACTCAGCCATTAAGAAATCTGGAAAAGAAAAATGTTGAATGGCAGTGGAACTCTTATGATGAAGCATTCTCCAAGATTAAGAAACTAATTGTTGAAGCTCCTTGCTTGAAATATTTTGACAGTAATTGTAATGTGTCTTTACAGTGTGATGCTTCAGTGTCAGGATTAGGTGCTGTCCTAATGCAAAACGGTCACCCAGTGGCCTATGCTTCTAAATCGTTAACTGAAACAGAACAGCGATATGCTCAAATAGAAAAAGAGATGTTAGCCATTGTTTTTGCAGCGTTACATTTTGATCAATATCTTTATGGCAAAGATGATATTGTAGAAACTGATCACAAACCTTTGGAAAGTATTTTTAAGAAACCATTATTGAAATGTCCTAAGAGGTTACAAAGCATGTTATTGCAATTGCAGAAGTTTAATTTGAGTGTTAATTATAAACCAGGTAGTAAAATGTATATAGTAGATACATTGAGTAGAGATTTCTTGTCGAATACATTTTTAGGTGCTGATAAATCTGATGTAATTGCATCATTTGCATTAAAAGAAACAATTCTAAAAGGTTGGCCCACTCACTGTAAAGAGGTTCCTGAAATCATAAGATCTTTTTTTTTTAATTTAGGGATGAACTTACTGTTAATAATGATATAATTTTTTTAGGTAATTGCATTGTTGTCCCATCATGTTTAAGGTCTTACATGCTGAAACAAATTCATTATGCTCACAATGGGATTGAAGCTACTGTTTAGATATGGTAGGGATATATTGTTCTGGCCTGGCATGGGTGCAGATATAAAGAATTCTGTTACTTCTTGTGTGGTGTGTAATAAGTATGGTAGTAAACAAACCAACGAATCCTTAAATTCACATGATTTTCCTTCTAGGCCTTGGTCTAAAATTGGAATGGATATTTTTAGTGTTGGCAATTGTAACTATTTGATTTTGGTAGATTATTATTCATCATATTTTGAGATAAATTCATTGGAAAATATGTTAGCGTCAAATGTAAGCAAGGTAAGGAGTCATTTTTCACGCTATGGTATACCAGACATTGTAGTAAGTGACTGTGGCTCACAATTTACATCAAGTGAATTTCAAACTTTTGTAAAGAAATGGTCATTTAAACATGTAAAATCATCCCCTTACCACCACCAGTCAAATGGCAAAGCTGAAAATGCATTAAAAATAATGAAACAGTTGTTCACAAAATCAAAAGAGGATGGCCATGATCCTTTATTAGCACTTCTTGAATGGAGAAATACTCCAACTGAGGGATTTAACTCTTCACCTGCTCAAAGATTTTTGGCAGAAGAACTAAAAGTCAATTGCCTATAACAGAAAATTTACTTAAACCCAAGATTGTTGATGGGGTACCAGAAGTTCAAACTAAGAAATTGATTAGGCAAGCTAAATATTATAACAGATCATGTAAGAATTTAGTCTCATTAAAACCAGGTGATGTCATCCGTGTACAACCAGTTCCAGGAAAAAAAGGAATGGAAGAAAGGTAAGGTAATAAAAGAGATTTTAAACAGAAAATACAAAATAGAAGTAGAAGGCAAGGTATATTTTAGAAATCGCAAATTTCTGAGAAAGACATCAGAGACAGTAACTGATAATTATATTGATTCTGATATTGAAATTGAAACTGATGTCAATACAAATGATGTTGCAAATAAATCTTTTACACTTTCTCAGGCTGATAACTTAGAATCACAAAGAACCAGAAGTGGTTGTGTTGTAAGAAAGCCTCAATATCTAAAGGATTATTTGTGATAAATTTAAAGAGCCAATTAGGTATGTAGGATTAGATGTATGTTACAGGGACCATTTATGTAGAAGAAAAGTTCTTCCAAATTTTGTTGAGAAAATGTAAAAGAAGGGAGATGTAACAATATGAATGTGTGATCTGGATTTTGTAAGTAATCAGTGTACGAATATTGTTTAGTACGCTGTCTAAGTTTGTGAATGATATCTGTTGTTTATGTTTGGGTAAGTCACGTGACTAGAGGGACTTCCGAATTCTCCCCCGATATCCACATGTTGGCTCGTCAATGCTGTATAATATTTTGTTAACTTGTTTAATAAACTAATGTTAATTACTCTCAGCTTATCAATGAGAACCCGTAACAGCCATGGTACGGGGCGTTCTTTATAATTCTAAAGCAAATTTACATTCATTGACTTTGCTCTACTCTTACCCATATTATAATTCCATAACTAACACTGAAAAAGGACCTTCGAACTTATAAGGTAAGGAGGGACCTTCTTTCTGGACTAGTGCTAAAACTTTATCTCTTACACACAAACTTCTCTTTTTTGCTTTATCATGTTTCCCTTTAGTTTCCCCTTGACTAGGTACTGCTTGCGCTTTCATTCTCCTCCGCTAGTTGCCAAACATCTCTTAAATTGTTTTTATAATGTATTGATAAATACATTATAAATTTCATAATGTATTGATAAATTTTATAATGTATTTATCAATACATTATAAATTTTATAATGTATTGATAAATATAGGGTAAAAAACCGCATGGTACAGGGGTGGACCATGTACGATCAATGTGTACAACCCCCAAAAAAGTACATTAGGGTAGAACACCACGGCAGGCCAACCCTCATCACGGTGGACGGGTCTTATTCACTCGATATTTAATTGGTGAAACAAGAATACAATTGCAACTCTAAGCATACCATTTAAAAGACTGAAGTTTCGTCAACATAATGTGATATATGAAAGCCCCACACGAACTAAAATAAGCATGTGAGCTCTTCGTAAAATATGTTTTCAAGGCAGTTTTGAAATCCAATATGGCGGCTACGTTTTTCATGGAAGGTTCTGATCAGTGATGGCCACCATCTTTCCCCAGCCTTCCCAGCACTCATTTGAACAATGTTAGCGTATATATGTAACGTTTATTGATCTTACTCAAGATTGCAGTTGTAATCAGCACAATAAAACAACATTTTGTTGCCTATATTGGTGAAAGTATGAAACTTGTTATTCCCGGGGTTATGGTTTGAACTGAATTCATTCTTACCTTGTAATCGGTGGTTTTTATCCTTACTGCCATCACAACTGAAACTCCACAGTGCTTATTTGATTGTTATTATACACATTTTGGTCTCAGTTCACTCCACATTGCACTTTGAACCCGTTGCTGTTTCTGGTTTCTAAGCGCGCGTGCCATAAACACAGTTATGAACAGCAGACGACGACAGACGATGAAACTGCAAAGTTTTATTCCCTAAACTGTTTACTTTACTCGTTATTTAGTTTAAATTTACTTTGTTATTTAAAAATTTTGATTTAATTCATGTATATTATCCCTTTTTTTGGCAACCAAATTACCCCGAAAAATTACAGATATTTCTAAAGTAGATAAAATCAAATGTTTCTAACAATTTCATACATCTGGCTGCCAAAAACCATAGAGGAACGAATACGGAAAAGTGCATAGAGGAACGACTACGGGAAGGTGAATTATATACGTTTTTTTTTTTTGTTTTTTCGCTTTTTTGTTTTTGCTAGCACTTTTCATTGATTTCAGTCTTTATTAGTATTTTGAATTTCTTTAATAATCGTATGCCAGAAATAAATGTAACCTTTAATGTTTGCATGCTTTAATGTTTGCATGCTAAGAATGCAAAATCATCGTTGCCACATTAGTGGAGGCTTCACACATACGCCTTTGTTCCATTATTATAACTGTTTCCATGAATTCTAGTTGTCATAGTAATGCAATAATGATAATATTGCTTTATATAGTATATATACTTCCAATACATAGCCTAATTTCACCAATTTCAACGTTTTGTGTGTAGTCTTATACCCAGTTGGAGGGTCAAACACATACCGAATGAGAGAGAGAGAGAAAGGAAGGCGGAGAACGAAGAAGAAAAGGGATGGTGGTGGAGGGGGGGTGGGGAGAGGGTAGGTGAGCTTTATACGCGTGTTTGTATCCATTTCTGCATAATGGAGTTTTTGTCTCTTGGTACAGGACAAGTGTCGTTATTCTTTACGATTAGTGATTCACGATACCCTTTATAAATTAGGCGGCTGACTGGGTGTAATGCACTATAGCAAATATGCCCAAAAACATGCTTGCACTGTCTCTGAAACCCATAGTAGACCATGCTGCTTAGTTGTCAATCAGTTTTTATAACCAAGTATTTTTGTTTTTTACAAGCTAGCTATTGAAATAAATTTGTATTTTTCTCAGTCAAAACCATATGCCCCCTCAATGCTAACTTTCCTCTTTGTTTTAACGACTTTCTGGTCATTGCAAATTCGGGCCTCATAATTTCTTATGGTGCGAAAACAGACAGAGGCCCATGGACCGAAAACGATTGCGATCACACTACGGCAATAATCCCAGCCAGTAAAACATCTTCATATATCCAAAAGTAAATAATAAAGATATATATGCGCATTACGATTATAACAATTACATGTATAGCTGATAACAATCTGCATGAATAACTGGTAACTGTTCTGCAATGACAGTTGAGTATAGCAATTATTTACAATAGGTACAAAAGTCAAGATGTCATGACGTCATAATACAGAACTTAAAAGAACGTTCTAATTCAGAAAAATAATTACTTAAATTTGAGTCAGAGTCGAGTTACTTTTTCAATAACGAATATTTTCAAATTAATCATCATAAATATGTAAAATATTAATGTTTTACTACTTATTTAAAAAATTAGCTAAGAGCACGCTTCTCGTCATCTTCTACCAAAACAGCTGTTTACTCCTGGCTTGTTTGTTGGTGAGAAATCGTGTTTCGATTGTTGTGATGAAAGTGCTCCAGCGTCTGTGGGCACAAGTGGTGTCGGATTTATCACAGGAAATGTTTAGTTTATTGACACAAGCTATTCCGTAAACATCGAGATGGCGTCAATCTTCTAAATACCTCGAGTTGTAAGTAAAAATGTTGAACGTTTTGTTTGAGATTTGCACTACGTTTGAGACCGTTTTCAGTACCCTCTGTTTAAATCTTAAAATTTGGCCTTAATTTCTAATTTGTTCATGAAAACTTACCTGTCAGATATATATATAGCTGTATTTTCTGAAGTCCGACAGAAATTCAAAAAACTTCCGGCACACACAGTGGTCGGCCAGGTGGTTAGTACCCATTCTTCCCCGCGCTGGGAGGCGGGTATCAGGAACCAGTCCCATTTTCTATTCATAATTTTTCTGTCGCCGGTGCTGGAAAACACCTGTTTTTCAGTACCTCCGTCTTAGGATTTTGGAAACTTCATGGCCGCTAAATATCCTAATTGTCTTTTGATTTATTGACTTGGATTTGTGGCTAGGCATACGCTATCTTAAAAATTGTTTGGAATATGATTCATTTTTGTATATCTGAATCTAGTTTAGGCTAGTTTCAGAGGTGTTGTCTGCTAAGATGGGTGTGGCTACCGAAAGCTTCGGTAGTTCCGCACTCGATATGAACGAGGGCTATGTGTCTTGCTTCTTGTTGAGATTTGTCATGTAAGGAGTGTGAGACTTTGTCTAATTCCATAAGGAAGACGTATGATTCATATGTACGCAATTAATCAGTAAAACAAAGTCAGGGTAGGCTAACCTACCTGTAGACTACTTTTTTGCCTAACCCTGTAGTATGGCCTACGGGCTAATATGTCTCGTGAGTAATGCCCTTTACGTTATAGATTCCATCTGTATCTTGGAATCTAAGGTGCTCGCTCTCCTATCATTGGTGAAAAGTGCTACCTTCTGTAGTTGTTACTCCTAACCCTGTAATGTTGCCTTCGGGCCCTAAACAGTTTCTGTAGAGGGTATTGACCTTTCTCTGATACTCTATCGATTCGTAACTTAAAATCGAAAGTGCTGGCTTTTGGAGAGCAAAAGTGAAGTGGCTAAGTGCAGTGACAGTGCCCCTTGTGTAGTGGAGGGTGCGTCAGATCGGCCTTATTTCGCCTCTAGGCCGGGACCTCTGCTTGACTCCCAGGAACAGGGAGAGAGCATGTCGAAAGCCGAAGGAGGGTTACGAGGAACTCCCACCGATCTGACGTGCCTTCGGCAGACCTGAAGTTACTCCCAGGCTGCCAAAGTGGCGTGCACGAATCCTGAAGGATTGCTTCTCGTCCTCCGAAGCGTCCTCCCTGCGCAGGGTTTGGGAGCTTTCGGAAGGACTCGCTCGCCCTCTAAATAGAAGCTTTATAGAAGAGGACGTTTCACGTCCTCTCTCTCTCTCTCGTCATGCGTTGCAGTGAGAAGTAAGAAGGCGAACGTCGCCTGAACTCGTGTACGTCTCCTTTCCGAGAAAAGGGAAAGCAAGTCATATTAGCAGGACGCTTTTGAGCGCGGACGTCCTAGCTTTGTTGCTGTGAGAAATAAGAAGGCGTTCCCTCGCCCGCGTATTCTCACACGATCAACCCTTCACCTGAGACTGCTTCGTGCAGTCGGTTTTCTCTCCGAGATGTCTAATGCTCTTCCCTGAAGCAGTTTCGCTTGCATTGGACGCCTGTCAGGAGCGTGACGCTTTTCTGCACGCTTTTTTTTTTTTTTTGACGCTCGGCTTGGACTGGACGTTCGGATGGACGCCAGGCGCGTGCGCGGGTGCACGCCAAGCGCGCACCAGTAGACGCCGAGGCCGAGCGCACGCCAGTGGATACCGAGTCGCGAGCCGGCGGCGCCGAGAGTGCTCGCTGCTCGCCAGTGGACGCCGAGCGGGCGCGCCGAGAGTGCTCGCTGCTCGCCAATGGACGCCGAGCGTGCTCGCTGTTAGTCAGTGGACGCCGAGCGCGCACGCCAGGTGGTGTCGCCTGGCTGAACGTTTCTGTTGAAGTCTTCAAGCTGATTTGGGCCTAAAGATTTTTTACCTAACTTCGGTGATCCCTTCTACATCGCCTGCGAAAGAATGTGAAGTAAGCAGTGCTTCGGAGGAGCTTAAAGTGAAAAAGGCAACTTCGTTTTTCGAAACCCAGCAAGACCACGGGTTTCGTGAATTATAGAGGTCTTTGTCAGTAATATTGCTTTTCGTAAAGTCCCAGGATTGGATGGAGTTATGGAAAGCTCAAGGAAAGATCTCTTTTGCTCTACCGCAGTCAAGACTTTGCGGTAAGGCAGCTATGGGTTATGTCAAAAGCTCGACGTCCTGCACGTCAGGACTCTTCGGCAACGTTCAGTAGGAGTCTTGCAAAGGCACTCCATCAAAAGGAGGAAAGCGCAAGACAGGACTTCCTTTGCCATACTGCCAATAAATTTGCAAGCTTTTTACCCGCCCATCTGAAGGGCTTTTCAGATGATAGATTTTGTTAGTTCCTAGTCGGACTTACGCTGCCGAATTGAACATCGTCGTTCTACCTGTCGTAAGCCGTCTCTTAACAGGATTCTTGCCCCTTCCTCGTTTGAGACGGAATCGGAAATAAAATGCTCGACTTCCTGGATTACGTTTTGTCAATTCAGTGAATTTCCCCCATTGACAATATACTATCGTTTTGTCAAGTAAGTGGGTATCCCCTCATTGACAAATTATCTCTTTGTCCCGTAAATGGGTTAGTTCTCATTGACAAACTTCTCATTAACTTTATATTGCGTAAGCGGATAAGCTCTTATTGACAAGATTCGGAAGAGCTCTCATTCATTCGCAGACTCGTACAAGAAATAGACTTGTAGACTACGTCAATGAACGCTTATGTCCAATAACATAAGAAGCTTGAGCTGTCCGCTTCAATTCTCTTGAGTTTTGTTTATGAAACTTGCCTGTCAGAATGTATGTAGCTGTATTTTCCGAATTCAGCTATAGTATATATGTCTGCCAGGTAAGTATGAAAAAACTTTATTGCAATATTAATATCATATTTTGCCTTGCGTTATTTTACTACTGGTTGGCTCAAGTCATATACGCTTGCTGTAGTTACCACCTCTTCGGATGGCAACCGAGAGGTCTATTGTCTATTAATTTAAGGACTTTGTTTAATCGTTACTCCTGCAGCCTTCCAGGAGTTTCCGATTTATCTTTTACCGTTGTATGGTAGTGTTATGACGACACAAAACGCATCTATATATTTAGCGTTTTCTGTTTCGCGCTTAAATATACCAGCTTGAGAGTCTCTTTATGCTAAAAATTACGGACCTATTTCTTCGTAGAATAGGGTAGCTGGCAACCCAGGCATAAAGTTAAGAGACGACGATCGTAAGCTGCTGCTGTCACTGTCCTCTCCGCCAGTCCAAACGATGGCAGTACCAGCTCGTTCGCTGTCATGCGCTGTAGGTTACGTCTCTCTCTCCTGCGGGATTGACTGACTAACCGTATCTCTGTGCTGGCAGTTACGTCTCTCTCTCTCCTGCGGGATTGACTGACTAACTGTATCTCTGCCCTACAATCACGGACTTTAGCCTAAGATTGAGGGGATTTCTTACATGAATGAATAAACATTGCATTCGTTTTGCCTTACTATGTTCTCAGAGATATCGCTTACTCCTTTCGGTGCTCGTTACCGCACGGTAATAGGACTACGAGTCTACCGCAACTTTTCACTATTATATGCTCTCCTGCTTAGGCAAAGCGCAGCCTTTTTAGGGAAGTAAACATACTGTGTGATGGGAATGGATGAGCTTGCTGGGGACCATTTCCTTCCTAAAGAAGTTTGTTTCCCTGAATAGACTGCAATTCAGACCTCTACAGTTTTTTACCTACCGGGAAACTGAAATTTATTAAAGATCTAGGAATGATTCTGAACATCTCTCGGTGCGTTAAGTATCACTTGAGGTGATAGAAAGAAGGTGCGGACATCTGGAGAGGGTTTCAGATGTCCTGGATCATATCTGAAAGAAGTGGAAGCATTCTGTCGTCCCTCCAGTTTTTCCTGGAAACGAGTTTTTTGGAACAGTGGTCCATATCAACTCTGATCTTCCACAGCTCTCTCATATCTTAGGAAGTATCTTCTCTCGGTCCCTGTTCGGGTTTACGAGAAAGAGCCTATTATAACAACAGACGTAGAATGTAACGATCCTCTAGAGGTTCGTTACAGGATTGCAAAAGTCCGTACGAATCGTCTCGATCGACGGCAGCAACTACTGTCTTCCGAGTGGAATCTTTCTTTAGAAGTATGTTGAGAGTTATGGAGACTTTAGGGACGTCCTTTCATACATCTCTTCGCTATGATATTGAACAGGGATGGATGTTTAGTTTTTTTTTCCCCTTTTTTCAAACGCTTAGGAAATGTAATAAGATGATTTATACCATCACAGGGAGCGACAATGACGCTAATCGCCCCATGTTGGCCTTCAAGATCCTAGATTCACAGAGGTCACGTCCTTCCAAGGACCTTTTCCGAGAGAGTCGGTCTACTTTAACACGAAAGGTTACCTATAACCTCTCCGCTCTGAGTCTGACTACGTTCAGACTATCGAGATGTTGACAGCATAAGATTGCCGTCTTCCCTTTTCCATTTGAAGAATGGGATAAGCTGGCAGTCACAACTATTAAAGAATACGCAAATATGTTGTTGACGGCCTTTGGGCTCAGAGATTTGCTTCTGTCAAACAACAAAGCCCTTCACGATCTTTGAGTTCTGTGGAATCTCGAAACTCGCTCACCATCTACTTTTTGTCTCACCTGTTTTCTCGGAGTCAGACACTCGTGCGAGATCAGGAGACACATAGTAGCCCTGAGTTTCTTGTTGACGAAGTCGGTTGCGTTTACACACCCCCGATGATCGTTAACATGAGACCAGGTTGGACTGTCAGGCATTCGTCCTTCGGGACTGAATCGCCTTTTTGCTCCTCGCTCCTTTCTACTGGCACCAGAAGCTCGAGTCAGGAGTGGCTCAGGAGTTGATTCACTAACGACGTTGGGTTGCGTTCATACCACAAGGTTTGCTTAGCTTGAATCGCCCAGGCAGTCCAGACACTCATCCTTCAGCGAAGAATAGTGCCTTATAGGTCTTCAGGGTACAGCCTTGCTGTCCTTGATGCGTCTGACTGGTCAACTGGTCGGTCAACCTGACTTTAGTACAGACTGACTGACTGTGGCATGTCCAGATCGAAGCTTTCAATATGGAACTTAGACATAGTCTGAAGTTCTTGATGTCAAAGCATTCGAACATCTCCTACCTGTTAACTTCTTGCACGTGATCAGGAAGGCCCTTTCTAACCACCCTAGATACGACAAAGAGGGTAGTGAGGTTTTCAGCCATCGTCAGAAGTTTGGCATTAGAGAACACAAGGCGGTGGGCGTTCTCTAAGCCTTCCGTTGTGGCCTAAGAATGGAAACCCGTCTTGTTCTTGGGCCAGGAGCTTGGAATCAAGGATGGCACAAGTTATTGGGCAGGAGCCAGAGAGAGTCCTGTGCCCTGTCAGGTCTCTCAAGTTTTATCTACATAAAACTCAAGAAAGTCGAAGTCGTACGGACAATCTGCAGTGTTCCGAAAAGACCAGACTTGCCCATATCGAAGAACACCCTGGCTTATTGTTAAGGAGTTCTTTCAAAAAAGCTCCTTCATTGTGTTGGCACAAAGATTTGAAATCTTTTGATTTGAATGCTCACGAGGTGAGGGCGCGCCGGCTGGAAGCATTTCAACAGAGCATGGCACTCAGCAACATCCTGAGTACCATGTTTTAGCGAAGCAACTCTGTTGTTCATTCACACTCCCTGCGAGATGTGAAGATGTCATATGAGATCTGCTGCTCGCTAGGGCCATACGTGTCTGCAGACACAATCTTGGGGGCAAGTAGTACCACTCATCCTATCCTGTAGAAAATGGTTAGGAAGAGCTCTTAATTTAGTAGTTGAGTCGCCGACAACGGTGACTTCTTAACTCTTAAGCCTTAGTTAACACACCTTAACTTTGGCTTAGGTTGGTCAGGTGGTGATATATATTTTTATATATATTATTTATTTTACTTCTTAGCCCTCATGGTATGGTCAATATGGTCTAGTCACGTCGTGGTCTGCCCCTGTTGACAGATCATCTGGAGTGCACCAGCTATATAGGGTCTCTACCTCGCTGGCAACTCTAGTAGCACAAGCAGACTTACGTGGCAATAACCACGAAGCCAGCAATGCTAACAGGTGGAACCAAGATGTAAATCATCTGCATGCATTTGCTTCCCAAAATCCTTCTATTCTGTCCCTTCCCACCTCCAACGGTGGGATTCAGCTATATATATAATCTGACAGGTAAGTTTCATGAACAAATGATATTGTTATGATACAATAAAGTTTGTTCATACTACCTGGCAGATATATATAATTAAGTACCCACCCACCTCCCCTCAGGGGACAGTGGAAATAAAATTATGAATAGAAAATGGGACTGGTTCCTGATACCCGCCTCCCCCAGCGGCGGGAATGGGTACTAACCACCTGGCCGACCACTGTGTGTGCCGGAAGTTTTTGAATTTCTGTCGGACTTCAGAAAATACAGCTATATATATATCTGCCAGGTAAGTATGAACAAACTTTATTGTATCATAACAATATCATCTTTGGAGAAAATACTTACTTCGAAAGGAGAGTAGAGGTCTTTAGCTCCGTTTCTCACCAACAACAAGTCGCGACTGATGCCCATCTCGGGTGTCAGGACGCGTTATAATGTACTTTTTCGGAGGGTGGCAAGCGTTGAATGTAGGTGGCCTGGTTGGCCTGCCGTGGTGATCTACCCTATAACGCGTCCTGACATCGGAGATGGGCATCAGACGCGACTTGTTGTTGGTGAGAAACGGAGCTAAAGACCTCTACTCCGGTGTCAAGACGCGTTTATAAGTACTTTCCTGGGGTTGTACACATTGATCATACATGGTCCACCCCTGTACCTTGCGGTTTTTTACCCTATTCTCAAAAGATTCGTCTACTGAAGGAATATTACACAACGGAACTCTGGGAATTACTTTATTCTGTTTCCCGGCAATTTGGCATTCATGACAGCTTAAAACATACCTCTTTACGTCACTCTTCATTTTAGGCCAAAAGTACACCCTACTAATACACTTGAAAGTTTTATTTACTCCTAAATGTCCTTGCTCATCATGTGCTAACTTCAAAACTAATTCACGAAGCTTCCTAGGAACCACCAATTGTTCGGTGATTTCCCCTTTACTACCTGACTTAGGACGAACATAACAACACAAAACTTCATCCTTTAAACAAAAAGTTTCCTTACACACGTCATCGAGATCATCATCCAGCTCACACTCAAAAATTCGGGTTAGTGTCTCATCCTCTCTCTGCAACTTGACTAGCTCATCCTTATCCAAAACGTTAGTGCCTAATTCATCACCGTAACTAGTACTAGATACTGGTACATTTACTACGTTACTCTCGACAGCTACACCTTCCCCTTGGCTATCAATGTCAACATCGATAGAGTCCGGTCTCTCAGCCACGCTCATGCCAAGATCAACCTCGCCACCTCTATCACACTCATTCGAATCCACGAACTCACTCACGTTCGAATCCACGAACTCACACTCGTTCGAATCCGCGAAACAGATTATGACGTAAGTCTATGTCTGTATCTAAACCTGACCTAGTTACTACCATTTCAGGCACTGGAATATCCCTCACAACAGGAATCACATTCTTGGATAAAGCTAAGTCATTATCAACAATAATATTAATGCCATCAATGGGCAAACTGTCAACAACTGCAAGTTTCGCTTCTCCTGACACTACCTGACTTTCTAAATTCAACTTCAACAAAGGACAAAGAACACAAGTGTTAGGAAATCCACCTAACATGACTTTTTCTTCCATGTTGATTTCTGCCCTGTTCAGCACACTCTCTCTCCTAATCAGTGAGACAGCAGCTCCTGTGTCTCGAAGCAAGAATTCTTCCCTTGAAAATACTCCTCCAAGAGAGGAAACTACGCCTTCTGACAGAAATTCACCAAAAAATTTCCTAGTTTCTCTCATCACATCATTCCTACTTGATGAAAGGTTAAATAGAGACACTGGTTTCTTAACGTCCTTCCTTTCTACTGCACAATTTCTCGCTAAATGCCCTTTCCCATTACATCGGAAACAAGTTAATTTTGAGCCACTAAATGCCACTTTACTCTTACAAACCTTAGACGTATGACAAGGTTTTCCGCATGTATAACAGGAATAGTTACTTTTACTCGCATTGCTATTACTAGGACTGAAACCTTTACTGCTTTGTACTCTACCAGACGAAGGATCATTTCGTTTCTTACTAACACTCAAATTATGAGTTAGACTATATTCGTCAGCTAACCTAGTTGCTCCTGCGAAAGATACTTCTCGCCTATCTTCTATATAAAGCTTAATCTCAGGGGATACTTTATCTTTGAAGTTTTCTAACAACACTAAGTTCTTCAAACTATCAAAATCCTCAACCTTAGCAGAAGTTAACCAATCAAAAAACAGCCTTTCTATCTTCTTCCGTATTCTATATACGTAATATTTTCATCCTTTCTCAAATTCTTAAATTTCTTACGGTACGCCTCCGGTACTAGCCTATACGTGCTAAGAACAGTTTCTTTCACAATATCATAATCATCACATTCCCCCTTAGACATGCAACTATACACAGTAAGTGCCCTACCACTCAAAACTGACTGTAAATATAAAGTCCACATTTCTTTAGGGGAACCTACTCTTTCCATTAACTTCTATTTTGTTACATCTTCGCCATCAAACTTTGGTACTAATTTCAGCACTGCACTCATGCCTAACCTATCAGTTTCATTTTCATTCTGGCCTGACTGACTGTTAAGAGTGCTTTGTCTTAACCGAGTGATTTCCAACTCATTCATATCCCATATCCTTATTTCTATATTCAGGTCCGCTTGTATAGTGGTTAGTGTCGTGGATGTGCCACTCAGATGTGGTAGGTTCGCGTCTCCCGCAGGGTGATGGAAAATCACTGGCTGTCTGTATCATGATCAGTTACTGCTGCAGTGTATGGGGTCTATTGCGGTGGGAGGTTGAAACAACATTCTTTGGAAGCTTGAATTTCAAGTCTGGACCCTTTGGTGGGTTTGTTCAGTGTGAATAGGCTTCATCTACTGAAATAATAATAATAATTAATAAGAATAATAATCACTTTATAACAGATATATAAATAAGTTTATTCTGACCCAGCTGCGCATCTTCTCTCTCTACAAGCTTGTCCCTATTTGGGGTCGCTGTAATGGTTCTTCAACACATTCCTCCATCTCCTTCGGTCCGGTGCATCCTCCTCCTCGCTCAATCCAACTCCCTCATATCTCTCTCTTCACATAAAACAATCCATTGCAATTTTGGTCTACCTAACACTTCTCCCACCTAGTAGTTCCCATCTCCATCATCTTCCTTATCGGGTGGTCTTCCTCCTCTCGTCTCTTTATGTCTCTATTCTATCTCAGTCTACTTTCCTCACATGTTTGAAGCTGGTGCTATTCCTGCTCAATTCAAATCTGCACTTACAATCGATAATACTCCCTCTCCACCGTGTTAGAAAATGCTAAGTTTGTTCATGAAACTTACCTGTCAGATATATATATAGCTGTATTTTCCGAAGTCCGACAGAAATTAAAAAACTTACGGACACACGTAGTGGGAGTCAGGTGGTTAGTATACCCATTCCCGCCGCTGGGAGGCGGGTATCAGGAATCATTCCCATTTTCTATTCATAATTTTTCTGTCGCCGGTGTTGTAAACACAGTTTTCAGCACCTCCGTCTTGAATTTAGGAAACTTGGCTACTATAAGTACCCCTTTTTGATTTTTTGGTATCTTGACTTTTGGATCGGTGGCTAGGCACACGTTAATTGTGGATTTGATTGATTTTGGCTTGATTTCTCTTTAAATAAGATGTCTGGTTCTAGTTCGGCTAGCGCCAGGTTTTGTACCAGGAGTGATTGTCGAGGTAGGCTACTGAAAGCATCAGTAGACCCTCATACTTTGTGTAAGAGTTGCAGAGAGCATGATTGCATGTATGAAAGTCGCTGCAAAGAATGTGAGTGTCTTTCTGATCTCGGATGGAGAGCGTATGAGTCCTATCTGCGTAAGCTTGAACGGGATAGGTTAAGGAGGTCTTCCTCCAGGAGCGTTTCAGGTAAAAACGGCAGGAAGCTCATGTTTCTCCTACTAACCCTCCTTAATCACTACTCCTAACCCTGTAGTGTTGCCTTCGGGCCCTGAAGCAGTGTCCTGTAGAGGGTAATACCCTTACACTTATCTTAGAGTCGATTCGTAATTTAGAATCTAAAGTGCTCGCCTTAGAAGGCAAAAGTGAAGGTGCAAAGTGCATGACAGTGCTCCTTCGTTGGTGGAGGGTGCGTCAGATCGGCCCCATTTCGCCTCTAGGCCTAGACCGCTGCCGGACTCCCAGGTTTTCAGGGAGAGGGCATGTCGAAAGCCGCAGGAGGGTTACGGGGAACGCCCACCGATCTGACGTGCCTTCGGCAGTATCTGTGGACGTTACACAAACTGCCAAAGAGCGTGCGCATGCACGCCTCCTGAAAGAGTGTTTCTCTTCTTCAGAGGCTTCCTCCCCGCACAAGGGGTGGAGCTCGCATTTATTCACGCCTGCTGAAAAGGAGCGTTGGTGATCGTGACGCTTCACGTCCAGTTTTTTGTTTTGGCTCTCGAGAGGCGATCTTCGCCTGAAAGTGTGTTCGCTGCTTTCCCGCCACAGAAGAAGCGTAAGGAGTCATCGGATGATGACTTTGTGGAGCGCCCCAGTCGCTCTCGAGCGCGTTCTACGGCAGTTTCTGGGAGAAGGAAGAAGGCGTCCCCTCGCCCCTCGCCTTCTCACAGGATCAGCCCGTCACCTGACAAGGAATCCTCTCCTACTGAGAAGATCCTGCGCTCTTTGCAGCAACAGCTTGCTGATGCTCTTGCTAAGAAAGGGACGCAAACCACGTCCCAGGAGAAAGGATGACCGTCTTCCTGTGAAGAGATCTAGAAGGTCTCCCCTCCCCCTCTCCTCGCTCGTCTATCTCTCCACTTTCTTCGCCTGCTAGAGTTCGTGCGACTCCCCAGCGGCTCTCTGGAGAACGTGTGAAGAGGATTTTGCCGCTCGGCGCCATGAAGCGGTATTACCCGCTCGTAAGCTTGCGGTGCGAGAGCTTGATACTTGCTGTGAACGCTTCGGTGCAAAGTTCACGTTCCTGACGCTCGGTCGGAAGCCAAGCGAACGCCAGTTGCATCTAAGAGTGCTCCAGCGGAAGCAGAGCGCGCACGAGATGTTAAGCGCGCCTTAGTTAATGTCATTCGCACGCCAGTGGACGCCAAGCGTGCTCAGCGGGACGCCAGCAGCGCGCGATGTGGACGCCAATCCCGCGCTAGTTTGCAGCCAGGCGTGCGCCAGTGGACGCCAGGTATGCGCAAGTGGACGCCAGGTGTGCGCCAGTGGACGCCAGGTGTGCGCCAGCGGACGCTCGGGTGGACGAAGATGTGGAGTTTCGTCGCCCCCCACCTGTTTGTGATGAGTCTTTGCAAGTTGCTCCGGGTCTTAGAGATTCGACCGGAGCTCCTATTAATGAGTCAGCTTTACCTTCCACTTCACAGCAACGCGCCTCGTGGAAACTTAGACCAGATAGTCTTGGTCCAGCCTATTTGCCTCCAACTTCACCTGTGTCGGAAGCAGAGGTTAGTGACGCTTCGGTTGAAGTGGATGACGAGAAACCTTTGGCGGCAGTCTCTTCCGACTACCAGGTTTTGACCCGCCTTCTTCAATCAGAGTTTGGAGAGACGTTTCACCCGGAGGCTCCTCGCTCTCCTCCTTCACAACTTTCTTCGTCCAAGATCAACAAGGTCTCGGCATTCGTCAGGATGAAGAAGTCCCTTTCAAACTAAGAGGGCTCTTCGTAAGGTCCATGACTGGATGGAGAAAAGGAAGTCTCAGGGAAAGACTTCTTTTGCCCTGCCACCTTCGAGACTTAGTGGGAAGGCTGGCATTTGGTACGAGACGGGAGAAGACGTAGGTATTAGACTTCCCTCGTCAGCCCAAGGAGACTTCGCCAGCATTGTGGATGCCTCGAGGAGGTCTCACCTGTCCTCTTCGAAAGTTTCATGGTCAACTACGGAAATGGACTACCACCTTAAAGGCCTCTTTCGGACGTTAGAGGTCTTCAACTTTCTAGAGTGGTGTTTGGGAGTTCTGGATGCCAAGTCTAGGAGTTCCGACTCGATTAGTCTGGGGGAGCTGTCCAGCGTAATGTCGTGCATGGACAAGGCCGTCAGAGATGGTTCGGAGGAGCTTACAGCTCACTTTTGCACAGGGCTCTTGAAGAAGAGATCCCTGTTTTGCAATTTTACAGCGAAATCTGTTTCTCCATCACAGAAAGCAGACTTGCTCTTCGCTCCTTTTTCGGATCATCTCTTCCCCCAGGCTATGGTAAAAGACATTGCGACCAGTCTACAGAGAAGGCCACGCAAGATCTCCTCGCACAATCTTCAAGGAGACCTGCGGTTCCTTCGTCCTCGGGAGTTTCGATTATCAAGAAATCGAAGCCCTTTCGAGGTAGTTCTTCCTCGAGACCAGCCCCTCGAGGAAGAGGCACTTCCAGAGGCAGAGCCACGGCGCTGGCCAAGAACAAGAAGTGAAGCAGAAGTCCTTCAGTCACCGGTTGGAGCCAGGCTTCAAGCTTTTTGCGCAAGCCTGGGAAGAGAGAGGTGCGGACAAATGGTCCGTGGACATCTTAAAGAAGGGTTACCGGATCCCGTTCCTGAAACCACCCCGCTGTCTACGACACCCCCCAGGGACATGTCTCCTTCCTATCGGGGAGAAAAACAACAAGTGCTTTACGATCTGTTAGATCAGATGATCGTGAAACACGCCGTAGAACAGGTCTCCGACTTGAATTCCCCCGGATTTTACAACAGACTGTTCCTGGTGCCAAAGCGTCGGGGGAATGGCGACCGGTACTCGATGTCAGCAGCCTGAACCTCTTTGTCATCAAGCAGAGGTTCAAGATGGAGGACAACCTCAGTCAGTGATGGGAGCTTTGAGGACCGGGGGATTGGATGGCTTCACTAGATCTCCAGGACGCGTATTTCCACGTCCCCATCCACCCCCAGTCCAGGAAATACCTGCGGGTTTGTCCTGAAAGGAAAAGTGTTCCAATTCAGGGCTCTTCTGCTTTGGACTCAGCACTGCTCCCATGGTATTCACCCTACTGATGAAGAACATTGCGAGGTGGCTTCATCTTTCCAATGTCAGGATCTCTCTCTACCTGGACGACTGGCTCGTACGAGCCTCCTCGAAAGACCGGTGTCTGGAGGACCATTCACACGACGTTGACGTTAACGAAGTCCCTGGGGCTTCTGGTGAACCTCGAAAAGTCACATCTGACCCCTTCTCAGTCTTTAGTCTATCTGGGGATTCAGATGGACTCAGTGGCTTTTCGGGCTTTTCCGTCCCAGGGCGACAACTAGATTGCCTAAGCAAAGTGTCAACCTTTCTGGGGAAGGATTCATGCTCGGTGAGGGAATGGATGAGTCTGCTGGGGACCATTTCCTCACTGGAGAAGTTTGTTTCCCTAGGGAGGTTGCACCTCAGACCTCTTCAATTCTTCCTTGCCGACAATTGGAAGCACCAAAACACTTTGGATTCGATTCTGGTGTTATCAGAAGAGGTAAAGGGACACCTAAGATGGTGGACCGACCCTTTGAAGCTCGCAGAGGGTCTTTCCCTCAAGCTTCAGAACCCCGACCTAGTGTTGTTTTCCGACGCGTCTTCCACGGGGTGGGAGCAACACTGGGGGGGGAGGAAGTGTCAGGCACCTGGAGAGGGGAACAGGTGTCCTGGCACATAAACCTCAAGGAGCTGGCAGCAGTTCATCTGGCGCTCCAGTTCTTTCAGAACGAAGTCTCCCGGCAATGTGGTGCAGATCAACTCGGACAAACACCACGGCCCTGGCATATCTCAAGAAACAGGGAGGAACCCACTCTCGATCCCTGTTCTTCCTTGCAAAGGAGATCCTGTTATGGGCGAAGGCACACGACGTCTCTTTACTGACGAGATTCATATCAGGGGTAGAAAACGTCCGTGCAGATCTGCTCAGTCGACAAGGTCAACTTCTGCCAACGGAGTGGACTCTTCATCAGGAAATATGCCAGAGGTTGTGGAAGTTATGGGGATGTCCTCTCGTAGACATCTTCGCAACTTCCAGGACAACGAGACTCCCGCTGTACTGCTCACCAGTTCTAGACCCAGGAGCAGTAGCAGTAGACGCCCTTCTTTGGGGACTGGACGGGACTAGACGTATATGCCTTTCCCCCGTTTCAATTTGGTCCTAGGGAAGTGATAAGAAAACTTCGCGGCATCAGAGGGAACGAGGATGACTCTCATCGCCCCCTTCTGGCCAGCGACCGACTGGTTCACAGAGGTCATGTCCTTTCTTGTAGACTTTCCGAGGACTCTGCCTCCAAGGATAGATCTACTCCAAACAGCCCCACTTCGAGAGGTATCACAAAAACCTCCCCGCTCTGAGTCTGACTGCGTTCAGGGACTATCCAGAAGTTGGCCAGAGCGAGGGGTTTTTCAAGACCAGTGGCGAAGCAATCGCAACGGCAAGAAGACCTTCTTCTATTGCCGTATACCAATCCAAGTGGGCTGTTTTCCGGAGCTGGTGCAGGAAGAAAGACATTTCCTCACCTCTTACCTCTGTGAGCCAGATCGCAGACTTCCTTCTCTACTTTGAGAAATGAAGTTCGCTTTAGCGGTGCCTACGATAAAAGGCTACAGAAGTGTGCTTTCTGTAGTCTTTAGGCATAGAGGACTGGACTTAGCCAACAACAGAGACCTTCATGATCTTCTTAAGTCTTTCGAGACTTCGAAGGTACCCCAACCAAGAGTCCCTTCTTGGAACTTAGACATTGTTCTAAAGTTTTTGACGTCCAGTATTTTTGAACCGCTCAACTTAGCTTCGCTTAGAAACCTGACAAGGAAGACACTTTTTTCTAACTGCTCTGGCGACGGCGAAGAGAGTTAGTGAGATCCAGGCTATAAGCAAGCATGTTGGGTTTAAGAACTCTGATGCTGTTTGTTCTTTAAGCCCTTTGTTCTTAGCAAAGAACGAAAACCCGTCCAACCCTTGGCACCCAAGACATTTGAAATCAAGGGTTTGACAGAGATCGTGGGTAATGAGCCAGAGAGAGTCCTGTGCCCTGTCAGGGCTCTAAATTCTATCTAGACAGAACGAAGGACTGTAGAGGACCTTCGGGCAACTTGTGGTGCTCGGTTAAGAAGCCCGATCTTCCCATGTCAAAGAACGCGCTTTCTTTCTTCTTGAGAGACACCATTAAGGAAGCTCATTCCACATGTAGTGATAGTGACATGAAACTGTTAAAAGTGAATGCCCACGAGGTGAGGGCTATTTCGACCTCGATAGCCTTTCACAGGATATGGCACTCAGTGACATTTTGAGTGCCACATATTGGCGGAGCAACTCGGTGTTCGCTTCACACTACCTGCGGAGGTGAAAGCGACATACGAACATTGCTCGTCGCTTGGACCATACGTCGCTGCAGACACTGTTTTGGGGGCAGGAGGTAGCACTCATCCTTTCCTTTAGTGGTTAGGTGAGCTTTTAATCGTGTGTGTTTTTGGTTGTGGGGTTGACCGCCCGAGGCGGATCTCCCTTCTTTAGTCTAGTTTAGTGGTATACCTTTGGTAGACTAGGCCAGGTGGTTTTTTACTTCGTTGCCCTCATTGTATGGTCAATGGTCTAGTCACATCGTGGTCACGCCCCCGTTGACAGATCATCCTGAGTGCACCAGCTATATAGGTCTCTACCTCGCTGGCAACTCTAATAGCACAAGCAGACTTACGCGGCAGTAACCACGAAGTCAGCTATGCTAACAGGTAAGGAATCAAGATATCAGTTATCTGCATATATATGTTTCCTAAAATCTTCTATTCTGTCTACTCCCACCACCAAAGGTGGGATTCAGCTATATATATATCTGACAGGTAGTTTCATGAACAAAATGATATTGTAATGATACAATTAAGTTTGTTCATACTTACCTGCAGATATATATAATAACTTAAGTACCCACCCACCTCCCCTCAGGAGACAGTGGAAATAAAAAATTATGAATAGAAAATGGGAATGATTCCTGATACCCGCCTCCAGCGGCGGAATGGGTACTAACCACCTGACTCCCACTACGTGTGTCGTAAGTTTTTTAATTTCTGTCGGACTTCGGAAAATACAGCTATATATATATCTGCCAGGTAAGTATGAACAAACTTAATTGTATCATTACAATATCATATTCTAACAGTTACTATGACATTTTTTTTTTTTTTTTTTTTTTTTTTTTTTTTTTTTTTTTTTTTTTTTTTTTTTTTTTTTTTGTGAATTCAAATAAGTCAACTGTTTTTCTCTGTATTAAAACCACTGGATAAAGGTTTGGGTCCTGGTGGTCGAGCTGGTGAACATAGATA
>NC_061095.1:29921302-29970986 GCF_015104395.2 Macrobrachium nipponense | reverse complement strand
TATCTATGTTCACCAGCTCGACCACCAGGCCCCGAACCTTTATCCAGGGGTTTTAATACAGAGAAAAACAGTTGACTTATTTGAATTCACAAAAAAAAAAAAAAAAAAAAAAAATGTCATATTAACTGTTAGAATCTTAGCATTTTCTAACACGGTGGAGAGGGAGTATTATCGATTGTAAGTGCAGATTTTGAATTGAGCAGGAATAGCACCAGCTTCAAACATGGTGAGGAAAAGTAGACTGAGATAGAATAGAGACATAAAGAGACGAGAGGAGGAAGACCACCCGATAAGGAAGATGATGGAGATGGGACTACTAGGTGGGAGAAGGTTAGGTAGACCAAAATTGCAATGGATTGTTTATGTGAAGAGAGATATGAGGGAGTTGGGATTGAGCGAGGAGGAGGATGCACCGGACTGAAGGAGATGGAGGAATGTGTTGAAGAACCATTACAGCGACCCCAAATAGGGACAAGCTTGTAGAGAGAGAAGATGTGCAGCTGGGTCAGAATAAACTTATTTATATATCTGTTATAAAGTGATTATTATTCTTATTAATTATTATTATTATTTCAGTAGATGAAGCCTATTCACACTGAACAAACCCACCAAAGGGTCCAGACTTGAAATTCAAGCTTCCAAAGAATGTTGTTTCAACCTCCCACCGCAATAGACCCCATACACTGCAGCAGTAACTGATCATGATACAGACAGCCAGTGATTTTCCATCACCCTGCGGGAGACGCGAACCTACCACATCTGAGTGGCACATCCACGACACTAACCACTATACAAGCGGACCTGAATATAGAAATAAGGATATGGGATATGAATGAGTTGGAAATCACTCGGTTAAGACAAAGCACTCTTAACAGTCAGTCAGGCCAGAACGAAAATGAAACTGATAGGTTAGGCATGAGTGCAGTGCTGAAATTAGTACCAAAGTTTGATGAGGAAGATGTAACAAAATAGAAGTTAATGGAAAGAGTAGGTTCCCCTAAAAAAATGTGGACTTTATATTTACAGTCAGTTTTGAGTGGTAGGGCATTTACTGTGTATAGTTGCATGTCTAAGGGGGAATGTGATGATTATGATATTGTGAAAGAAACTGTTCTTAGCATGTATAGGCTAGTACCGGAGGCGTACCGTAAGAAATTTAAGAATTTGAGAAAGGATGAAAATATTACGTATGTAGAATACGGAAGAAGATAGAAAGGCTGTTTTTTGATTGGTTAACTTCCGCTAAGGTTGAGGATTTTGATAGTTTGAAGAACTTAGTGTTGTTAGAAAACTTCAAAGATAAAGTATCCCCTGAGATTAAGCTTTATATAGAAGATAGGCGAGAAGTATCTTTCGCAGGAGCAACTAGGTTAGCTGACGAATATAGTCTAACTCATAATTTGAGTGTTAGTAAGAAACGAAATGATCCTTCGTCTGGTAGAGTACAAAGCAGTAAAGGTTTCAGTCCTAGTAATAGCAATGCGAGTAAAAGTAACTATTCCTGTTATACATGCGGAAAACCTTGTCATACGTCTAAGGTTTGTAAGAGTAAAGTGGCATTTAGTGGCTCAAAATTAACTTGTTTCCGATGTAATGGGAAAGGGCATTTAGCGAGATTTAACCTTTCATCAAGTAGGAATGATGTGATGAGAGAAACTAGGAAATTTTTTGGTGAATTTCTGTCAGAAGGCGTAGTTTCCTCTCTTGGAGGAGTATTTTCAAGGGAAGAATTCTTGCTTCGAGACACAGGAGCTGCTGTCTCACTGATTAGGAGAGAGAGTGTGCCGAACAGGGCAGAAATCAACATGGAAGAAAAAGTCATGTTAGGTGGATTTCCTAACACTTGTGTTCTTTGTCCTTTGTTGAAGTTGAATTTAGAAAGTCAGGTAGTGTCAGGAGAAGCGAAACTTGCAGTTGTTGACAGTTTGCCCATTGATGGCATTGATATTATTGTTGATAATGACTTAGCTTTATCCAAGAATGTGATTCCTGTTGTGAGGGATATCCCAGTGCCTGAAATGGTAGTAACTAGGTCAGGTTTAGATACAGACATAGACTACGGTCATAATTTGTTCGCGGATTCGAACGAGTGTGAGTTCGTGGATTCGAACGTGAGTGAGTTCGTGGATTCGAATGAGTGTGATAGAGGTGGCAAGGTTGATCTTGGCATGAGTGTGGCTGAGAGACCGGACTCTATCGATGTTGACATTGATAGCCAAGGGGAAGGTGTAGCTGTCGAGAGTAACGTAGTAAATGTACCGGTATCTAGTACTAGTTACGGTGATGAATTAGGCACTAACGTTTTGGATAAGGATGAGCTAGTCAAGTTGCAGAGAGAGGATGAGACACTAACCCAAATTTTTGAGTGTGAGCTGGATGATGATCTCGATGATGTGTGTAAGGAAACTTTTTGTTTAAAGGATAAAGTTTGGTGTTGTTATGTTCGTCCTAAGTCAGGTAGTAAAGGGGAAATCACCGAACAATTGGTGGTTCCTAGGAAGCTTCGTGAATTAGTTTTGAAGTTAGCACATGATGAGCAAGGACATTTAGGAGTAAATAAAACTTTCAAGTGTATTAGTAGGGTGTACTTTTGGCCTAAAATGAAGAGTGACGTAAAGAGGTATGTTTTAAGCTGTCATGAATGCCAAATTGCCGGGAAACAGAATCAAGTAATTCCCAGAGTTCCGTTGTGTAATATTCCTTCAGTAGACGAATCTTTTGAGAATAGGGTAAAAAACCGCAAGGTACAGGGGTGGACCATGTATGATCAATGTGTACAACCCCAGGAAAAGTACATTATAACGCGTCTTGACACCGGAGTAGAGGTCTTTAGCTCCGTTTCTCACCAACAACAAGTCGCGTCTGATGCCCATCTCCCGGGAATTGGGGGTTCAGGACGCGTTATAGGTGTAGATCACTACGCAGGCAACCCAGGGCACCATACATTCAACGCTTGCCACCCTCCGAAAAAGTACATTATAACGCGTCCTGACACCGAGATGGGCCAATTCAGTTTGCGACTTGTTGTTGGTGAGAAACGGAGCTAAAGACCTCTACTCTCCTTTCGAAGTAAGTATTTTCTCCAAAGTTAGAAATTAAGGCCAAATTTTAAGATTTAAACAGAGGGTACTGAAAACGGTCTCAAACGTAGTGCAAATCTCACCAAAACGCGTTCAACATTTTTACTTACAACTCGAGGTATTTAGAAGATTGACGCCATCTCGATGTTTACGGAGTAGCTTGTGTCAATAAACTAACCATTTCCTGTGATAAATCCGCACACCACTTGTGCCCACAGACGCTGGAGCACTTTACATCACAACAACTCGGCAAACACGATTTCTCAACCAACAAAACAAGCCAGGGGGGAGTAAACAGCTGTTTTTTGGTAGAAGATGACGAAAAGCGTGCTCTTAGCTAAGTTTTAAATAAGTAGTAAAACATCAATATTTTACATATTTATGATGATTAATTTGAAAATATTCGTTATTGAAAAAGTAACTCGACTCTGACTCAAATTTAAGTAATTATTTTTCTGAATTAGAACGTTCTTTTAAGTTCTGTATTATGACGTCACGACATCTTGACTTTCGTACCTATTGTAAATAATTGCTATACTCAACTGTCATTGCAGAACAGTTTACCAGTTATTCATGCAGATTTGTTATCAGCTATACATGTAATTGTTATAATCGTAATGCGCATATATATCTTTATTATTTACTTTTTGGACATATGAAGATGTTTTACTGCTGGATTATCGCCGTAGTGTGACGCAATCGTTTTCGGTCCATGGGCCTCTGTCTGTTTTCGCACCATAAGAAATTATGGGGCCGAATTTGCAATGACCAGAAAGTCGTTAAAAGAGGAAAGTTAGCATTGAGGGGCATATGTTTTGACTGAGAAAAATACAAATTTATTCAATAGCTAGCTTGTAAAAAAATACTTGGTTATAAAAACTTGATTGACAACTAAGCAGCATGTCTACTATGGGTTCAGAGACAGTGCAAGCACGTTTTGGGCAATACCTATTTCTGTAACGAACACGTCGTAACAGAACGAGATTTGCTATAGTGCATTACACCCAGGTGCCGTTAATTTATAAGGGTATCGTGAATCACTAATCGTAAAGAATAACGACACTTGTCCTTGTACCAAGAGACAAAAACTCCATTATGCAGAAATGGATACGAACACGCGTATAAAGCTCCACCTACCCTCTCCCCCCCTCCACCACCATCCCTTTTCTTCTTCGTTCCTCCGCCTTCCTTTCTCTCTCTCTCTCTCTGTTGCCATTCGGTATGTGTTGACCCTCCAAACTGGGTATAAGGACTACACACAAAACGTTGAAATTGGTGAATTAGGCTATGTATTGGAAGTATATATACATAAATATTAAAGCAATATTATCATTATTGCATTACTATGACAACTAGAATTCATGGAAACAGTTTATAATAATGGAACGGCGTATGTGTGAAGCCTCCACTAATGTGGCAACGATGATTTTGCCATTCTTAGCATGCAAACATTAAAGGTTACATTTATTTCTGGCATACGAGTTATTAACCCTTCTTTACGCCGGAGCCCTAAAAACAATCAAACGTCTCCCGTATGCCGGGCTCTGGTTTGGAGTGAGCGCGGAAGTGGAAAAAAATAATTTTTTCAAAAAATTACAGCGCGCGTACTTTTGAAGATTAAGAGTTCATTTTTGGCTCCTTTTTTTGTCATTGCCTGAAGTTTAGAATGCAACCATCAGAAATGAAAAATAATATCATTATCATATGTAAATAATGCGATATATGGTAGCGAAAAAAAAAAATTCATACATAATTGTATTCAAATCACGCTGTGCAGAAAACGGTCAAAGCTAACCAGTTACTTTTTTTGCGTTGTATTGTACACTAAATTGCGATCATTTTGATATATAATACATTGTAAAACAATAAAAGCAACACCGGAAAAAATATTATCACAAAAAAAATGATGTACGAATTCGTAACGCGCGGACGCAAAAAAATATTTTTTTTCAAAA
This sequence comes from Macrobrachium nipponense, assembly GCF_015104395.2. Classification (NCBI taxonomy): domain Eukaryota; kingdom Metazoa; phylum Arthropoda; class Malacostraca; order Decapoda; family Palaemonidae; genus Macrobrachium; species Macrobrachium nipponense. The sequence goes on along the minus strand of NC_061095.1, from coordinate 29,965,951 downwards.
ATTCCACCGTAATTCTAAATAATGTTCTAGAGACTTCCAATTTGTTTCAAAATTAAGACAAATGATTGAATATTACGATACTGTTAAGAGTTTAGATTAGAATTGCAGATTTCGACCATTTCGGACGAGTTAAATTTGACCGAATGTCGAAATTTTAATATATATATTTTTTCATATGCACATATTTCGAAGATGGAAAAAAGCTACAACCTTCAATTATTTTTTATTGTATTCTTCATGAATTTGCGCACATTTTGATATATGAAACTCTATAAAAAGGCTAATATGGAAAAAGGGAGCAAATATTAGGATCAATGCCATGTACGTATTCGGAGGGAGCTTGCGGTGCCCGCGAATCCGGTCGCCGCGGAGTGAAGGTAAATAATAATTTTATCTTTGCAAAAAAATTCACCATAAATCAACAAATTATGTTTTAGAGACTTCAAATTTGTTTCAAAATGAAGAAACATGACGGAATATTACTAGGCCGTAAGATTTTAGCTTACAATTGCGTTTTTCAAAACTATTCGGTAGAGTCAAATTTGACCGAACGTGGTTTTTTTTTCTATTTATCGTGATTTATATGCAAATATTTCGAAAAAAGAGAAAAAGCTACAACCTTCAATCATTTTAGTTGTATTCTACATGAAATTGCGCACATTTTCATATATAAAACTTTATGTAAACAGCTAATTTTAAATGGTGCAAACATTTCGATAATCGCACAAAAAAATTCTGATTTTTCGGAAGAGTTACCGCGCGAACGTAATTTTTTTTTTCATAAATTCACCATAAATCGAAATATTGTGCTAGAGACTTCCAAGTCGTTGCAAAAATGAAGGTAAATGATTGAATATTACTAGAATATAAGAGTTTTAGCTTACAATTGCGTTTTTCGACCATTTCGGTAGAGTCAAAGCTGACCGAAAGTTGAAATTTTGCACAACGTTATTTATATTGAAAATTTATTTCAAAAACTGATAAAAGCTACAACCATGGGTTGTTTTTTGTTGTATTGTGCATGAAATGCGCACATTTCCATATATAAAACTTTATGTAACGGCAAATTTAAAAGGGTGCAAACATTAGGACAATCGAACGAAAAAATTTATCGGAAGAGTTATCGCACGAACGTAAGGAAAAAGTTTTTTCATAAATTCACCATAAATCGAAAATTATTGTGCTAGAGACGTCCAATTTGTTGCAAAATGAAGGCAAATGATTGAATATTACGATATATAATATAAGAATTTTAGATTACAATTGCGTTTCTCGACCATTTTCTAAATTTTGTAGAGTCAAAGTTGAACCAAAGGTTGAAATTTTTTGCACTTATCGTTATTTATATTGAAAATATTTCAAAATGATAAAAGCTACAATCATGAGTAGTTTTTTTAGTTGTATTGTGCATGAAATTGCGCACATTTTCATATATAATACTTCATGTAAAGGATAATTTAAAATGGTGCATAATTTATGTCAAAGTGACGAAATAATTCCGAGATGTGTCACTGATACTTTTTAGTGCGATAAGAAAGAAATTCGCGCTTGCGCGCCTGCGTAGCGATTGTAAACAAAACAACGCCTTGATCGTGAACTCCAGCATCCCCCAAGGCGCGTGATACAAAAGTTTTCGGCTGGTAGGTCTATAAGTTTATTTTTCCGCGAATTTTTAAAAAAACTTTTTTGAGCCGACGTATGATACGTCCAATCGGCATACGGGAGACATTTTGACTCGACGTTTAATACGTCCAATCGGCGTAAGAGGGTTAAAGAAATTCAAAATACTAATAAAGACTGAAATCAATGAAAAGTGCTAGCAAAAACAAAAAAGCAAAAAAAAAAAAAAAAACCTATATTAATCACCGTTCCCGTCCAGTCGTTCCTCTATGCCCTTTTTCGTATTCGTTCCCCTTATGGTTTTCGGCAGCCAGATGTACGAAAACGTTAGAAACATTTGATTTTATCTACTTTAGAAATATCTGTAATTTTTCCTTTTTGGGGGTAATTTGGTTCAAAAAAAAAGGCAAAAAGGGTTGAATAATACATGAATTAAATCAAATTTTTAAAATAACAAAGTAAATTTAAAACTAAATAACGAGTAAAGTAAACAGTTTAGGGAATAAAACTTTGCAGTTTCGTCGTCTGTTGTTCATAACTGTGTTTATGGCGCGCGTGCTTAGAAACCAGAAACAGCAACGGGTTCAAAGTGCAATGTGGAGTGAACTGGAGACCAAAATGTGATAATAACAATCAAATAAGCACTGGTGGAGTTTCAGTTGTGATGGCAGTAAGGATAAAAACCACCGATTACAAGGTAAGAATGAATTCAGTTCAAACCATAACCCCGGGAATAACAAGTTTCATACTTTCACTAATATAGGCAACAAAATGTTGTTTTATTGTGCTGATTACAACTGCAATCTTGAGTAAGATCAATAAACGTTACATATATACGCTAACATTGTTCAAATGAGTGCTGGGAAGGCTGGGGAAAGATGGTGGCCACCACTGATCAGAACCTTCCATGAAAAACGTAGCCGCCATATTGGATTTCAAAACTGCCTTGAAAACATAATTTACGAAGAGCTCACATGCTTATTTTAGTTCGTGTGGGGCTTTCATATATCACATTATGTTGACGAAACTTCAGTCTTTTAAATGGTATGCTTAGAGTTGCAATTGTATTCTTGTTTCACCAATTAAATATCGAGTGAAAAAAATAAAAAGACCCGTCCACCGTGATGAGGGTTGGCCTGCCGTGGTGTTCTACACTAATGTACTTTTTTGGGGTTGTACACATTGATCGTACATGTCCACCCCTGTACCATGCGGTTTTTTACCCTATATTTATCAATACATTATAAATTTATAAATGTATTGATAAATACATATAAAATTTATCAATACATTATAAAATTTATAATGTATTGTATATAAAATAAAAAACAAACATTATGAAATTTTATAATGTATTTATCAATACATTATAAAAACAATTTAAGAGATGTTTGGCAACTAGCGGAGGAGAATGGAAGCGCAAGCAGAAGTCAAGGGGAAACTAAAGGGAAACGTGATAAAGCAAAAAAGAGAAGTTTGTGTGTAAGAGATAAAGTTTTAGCACTAGTCCAGAAAGAAGGTCCCTCCTTACCTTATAAGTTCGAAGGTCCTTTTTCAGTGTTAGTTATGGAATTATAATATGGGTAAGAGTAGAGCAAAGTCAATGAATGTAAATTTGCTTTAGAATTATAAAGAACGCCCCGTACCATGGCTGTTACGGGTTTCTCATTGATAAGCTGAGGGTAATTAACATTAGTTTATTAAACAAGTTACCAAAATATTACCCCACAAGCAGTTGACGAGCCAACATTGTGGATATCGGGGGGGGAGAATTCGGAAGTCCTCTGGTCACGTGACTTACCCAAACATAAACAACAGATATCATTCACAAACTTAGACAGCGTACTAAACAATATTCGTACACTGATTACTTACAAAATCCAGATCACAACATTCACATATTGTTACATCTCCCTTCTTTTACATTTTCTCAACAAAATTTGGAAGAACTTTTCTTCTACATAAATGGTCCCTGTAACATACATCTAATCCTACATACCTAATTGGCTCTTTAAATTTATCACAAATAATCCTTTAGATATTGAGGCTTTCTTACAACACAACCACTTCTGGTTCTTTGTGATTCTAAGTTATCAGCCTGAGAAAGTGTAAAAGATTTATTTGCAACATCATTTGTATTGACATCAGTTTCAATTTCAATATCAGAATCAATATAATTATCAGTTACTGTCTCTGATGTCTTTCTCAGAAATTTGCGATTTCTAAAATATACCTTGCCTTCTACTTCTATTTTGTATTTCCTGTTTGAAATCTCTTTTATTACCTTACCTTTCTTCCATTCCTTTTTTTCCTGGAACTGGTTGTACACGGATGACATCACCTGGTTTTAATGAGACTAAATTCTTACATGATCTGTTATAATATTTAGCTTGCCTAATCAATTTCTTAGTTTGAACTTCTGGTACCCCATCAACAATCTTGGGTTTAAGTAAATTTTCTGTTATAGGCAATGACTTTTAGTTCTTCTGCCAAAAATCTTTGAGCAGGTGAAGAGTTAAATCCCTCAGTTGGAGTATTTCTCCATTCAAGAAGTGCTAATAAAGGATCATGGCCATCCTCTTTTGATTTTGTGAACAACTGTTTCATTATTTTTAATGCATTTTCAGCTTTGCCATTTGACTGGTGGTGGTAAGGGGATGATTTTACATGTTTAAATGACCATTTCTTTACAAAAGTTTGAAATTCACTTGATGTAAATTGTGAGCCACAGTCACTTACTACAATGTCTGGTATACCATAGCGTGAAAAATGACTCCTTACCTTGCTTACATTTGACGCTAACATATTTTCCAATGAATCTATCTCAAAATATGATGAATAATAATCTACCAAAATCAAATAGTTACAATTGCCAACACTAAAAATATCCATTCCAATTTTAGACCAAGGCCTAGAAGGAAAATCATGTGAATTTAAGGATTCGTTGGTTTGTTTACTACCATACTTATTACACACCACACAAGAAGTAACATAATTCTTTATATCTGCACCCATGCCAGGCCAGAACATCTCTACCATATCTAACAGTAGCTTCAATCCCATTGTGAGCATAATGAATTTGTTTCAGCATGTAAGACCTTAAACATGATGGGACAACAATGCAATTACCTCAAAAAACTATATCATTATTAACAGTAAGTTCATCCCTAAATTAAAAAAAAAGATCTTATGATTTCAGGAACCTCTTTACAATGAGTGGGCCAACCTTTTAGAATTGTTTCTTTTAATGCTGCAATGCAACATCACCTTTGTCTTTTGTCTAATATCCTCAAGTCTTTCATTTGTCACCAGCAACATGTTCTGTCATATTACTTTACTAAACTCTTAAATAATGCAATACATCAGATTTATCAGCACCTGAAAATGTATTCGACAAGAAATCTCTACTCAATGTATCTACTATATACATTTTACTACCTGGTTTATACTTAACACTCAAATTAAACTTCTGCAATTGCAATAACATGCTTTGTAACCTCTTAGGACATTTCAATAATGGTTTCTTAAAAATACTTTCCAAAGGTTTGTGATCAGTTTCTACAATATCATCTTTGCCATAAAGATATTGATCAAAATGTAACGCTGCAAAAACAATGGCTAACATCTCTTTTTCTATTTGAGCATATCGCTGTTCTGTTTCAGTTAACGATTTAGAAGCATAGGCCACTGGGTGACCGTTTTGCATTAAGACAGCACCTAATCCTGACACTGAAGCATCAAACTGTAAAGACACATTACAATTACTGTCAAAATATTTCAAGCAAGGAGCTTCAACAATTAGTTTCTTAATCTTGGAGAATGCTTCATCATGAGAAGAGTTCCACTGCCATTCAACATTTTTCTTTTCCAGATTTCTTAATGGCTGAGTTACTTCTGACAACCTTGGTAAAAACTTTGAAAGATAATTAAACCACCTCCCTAGAAATCTTTTCAATGATTTAACATCACTTGGCACTTTTAGACAATTAATAGCTTCAATTTTCTTTGGATCTGGACGAACACCATCCTTTGTTAGCAAATGTCCAATGGACTTAACTTCAGTCACATGTAATTTCATCTTCTCTTGATTTAACTTGATGTTTTCTTGTCGGCATCTTTGCAGTAACGCTAATAGGTTCTTATCATGATTTTCCAAAGCTTCCTGATCAGTATCTCCTTTGCCATGAACTAGGATATCGTCTGCTATTACTTCTATGCCATCTAAATTATGTAAGACATCATGCATACGTCTCTGGTGCCGATGATATACCAAAAGGCATTCTCTTCCATCTATACCAACCAAAAGGCGTATTAAATGTAGTCAAATAACTTGACTCTTTGTCAAGTTGCACTTGCCAAAATCCATTCTTAGCATCAAGTACTGAAAATATTTTAACTTTGCCCAATTTCGGTAAAATTTCCTCAATTGTTGGAAGTGGATAATGGGGTCTCCTGATAGCTTTGTTTAGATCTGTAGGATCTAAACAAATCCTTAAATCTGAATGCTAGAAACCCAATTTGTAGGTTCTGAGACCTTTTCAATAATGGTACCTTCCATACCACTTAACTGCTGCTTCAATATTTTCTTAAGGGCAAAAGGAACTTTTCTTGGAGCATGGATCACTCACTGGTGACACTGTATGATCAATATTTATCTTACATGGAGGTCCTAATTCCCCCAAACCAGGGTTGGCAGAAACCAATGTTTTTTTGTTTTTGTTTAAACCATGAAATATGGTTTTTTATGTTTTAATTTTTATTTTTTTTGCTACTAGGTGAGGTTTTTTTTATGGGTTTACTTCATTTTTGGGCTACCCAGAAACCAATGTTTTTTTGTTTTTGTTTAAACCATGAAATATGGTTTTTTAAGTTTTTTTTTCATTTTTTTTGCTACTAGGTGAGGTTTTTTTTATGGGCTTACTTCATTTTTGGGCTACCCAGTATAAAACTAAAGCAATTTTAATGATAATCACACAATTCTGTGGCCCTATATGTATTTGACATACAAGTTTAAGTTTTCAGTCATTTCTCATCTTACTCCTTGCTCCTGGTGGCGTGCATTAAAAGGCAAAATTGATATCTGTGGTTTGCTTAATGGACTTACTTCAAGAGAATCTTTTCTATTTTTGGTTTGGTACACTCCAAACTCAGAAACAGACTGGGAATCAAAAAGGCCGGGAAGTTGTTTTTTTTTACACAGTTTTAAACAAAGACTATAATGTAGATGAAACAGACTAATTTTTTTTATGTTTTGTAGTGTTGATCAAGTTACCTTGACATTGAAATTTTTACTTTCTAAACCAATTTTCTCTGAAAAATTATGCATGGTCAGAGGCTAGGATTTGGATGAAAGACAATTTATTTTTCTCGTGTATTTCAAGTCTTTTATTATTATTATTATTCTTTGAAATTATAGTTTTATTTGATTTTTATTTTTGTTAACCACTGCTAACATTTGTGGTTATCACCACCAAATGGTGTTTATTTTTGAAATTTTTCGTGTTTATTTGAATCAGTTGTTTTGACCTAGGTACACTCGGCAAGGAAAGTTAAGATACAGTTTTTTAAATCTTCGGACATATATTGTTCAATAATGCCACACCTGGCAACTCTTGAAAGGGGACGGAGCTTCAATATCATAGCATTTGTTACTTTCTAAAGTTCCATCAACTTTACACCACAAAGATTCTGTTGAGGTCCTATAATCATTTATACTTAAATGTAGAAACAGGCTCTATATTATTCGTTAATGTTGGTTTAGTAACGTCAGTTCAGGGTAGAATATCGATCATCCTTTTTTAAAACCTACTGTGAAACCTTATTTATGAGTAATGTTTGACACTAAACTGACGTAAAATTCACACGTAATTAAAGACGGATCTTAAACAATGAGAGAAAGTGTTTTAAAATTTGGCCAGTACTTGTGGAAATCGTGAGGAACAATACAGTAAAGAATGAAATATTATGACAATAGAAAGAGAGCGCGCAAGCATAGGCCTATCGATAGAAATATTTATTTCATTATATTTACTTGAGAGATTAACTGATAATACTTTTTCAAATGTGTTCAAAAGTGGAGAGAGAGAGAAGAGAGACGAGATGAGAGAGAGAGAGGAGAGAGAGAGAGAGAGAGCGCAAGCATAGGCTATCTATAGAGATACTTAATTCATTAAATTACTTTGAGAGATGAGCTGATAAAATTTTTTCAAATGCTTTTAGGGGTGGGGGGGGGGGGGGGCGGGGGCAGAGAGAGGAGAGGAGAGGAGCAATACTTCATGTGAAAGCTTGGGCATTGATATTTACAATTTAATAACTTTTGAGAGGGATAAAAAAAGAGTTTTAGGAGTGGATTATTTTTTCGGGAAAATAGCTATGTGAGAGAGGACTGGAGAGCGGAGACGAGAGAGAGAGAGAGAGGCAGAGGAACGGGGATTATCGGATAGTGAGAGAGAGAGAGACGGGGATGAAGGAGGAGCTATTTGAGAGGAGAGAGGGAGAGAGAGGAGAAAGGAGGTAAGGACGGTGCACTAGAGGAGGGAAGGGAGGAACGGGAATTCTCAAGAAGATGGGGGGGGGAGAGTGGGAGAGTGCGAGAAGCGGAGGAGAGGGGAGGTTTAGGGAGACGAAGAGAAGGGGAGAGGAGAGGAGGGAGGGGGATTCCCAGAGGTAGAACGGGGGGGGGGAGCAAGGTTTGGTAATATATCATATTTTTCGGAAAGAAACGGGAGGAGGAAGGGATGGGAGGGGAGAGGAGGGACAAGGAGGAGGAGGAAGGAGACGGAGAGAGAGGGAGGAGAGAGGTGAGAAGGAAAGAAAAGAAAGATTTTAGAAGAGGATGGAGAGGAGCGAGAGAGAGAGAAGAGAAATTATAGTACTGGTGACGGGGGAAAGGCAGAAGAAAATATAATGAATTAAGTATCTCTATCGATAGTCCTATGCTTGCGCGATATGATATGACTGTCAAGATCGTGCTGCACTATGCTAGATAAAATTTGAAGGATCATAATATTCAAGTTAATTATCTAAGAAATTCATACCCTAATCTTGATTACATTCGACAGTTGCCGTAGCATTCAAAGATTGTAAAAAGACGTGGAAAATTTTAGACACAAGGTGCGGCCATTCTTGCTCTCTTGATATAGTCTTTACTTTTGAAAAATCGGGGTTTTTAGGGTAATCCACAAATCATTCACGCAAAAAAAGCTGTATGTTAAGTAAAAATATTTATTACCACAAATAACTCAATATGTATTGCACAGGCAATTGAAGTTTTATATCGTGGGAGATCTTTCAGCCTCGCGGCAAAGAAATGCAGTCGTGTAGGGCTGTAGGCTACTACGAACTGCTTTGTAATGGGAGCATATATTAGGGCTGTTGCCTTGTATAATAAGGCGCCCTATGAGGTAATGTTAGACTTGCGATAATCTTACGCTAAGTCGGTTGGTTATGCACTTCCATACTCATTGGAGTGTCTTGAGGTTTCATGATAACTAACGAAGTAAGTATCTCTTTCTTTCCCTTATGACGACGATGTGTTAAACTGATGCTGATATCTTCTTTCTGATGTGAGGTTTCTAGTAGAAAACACGAAGTATAAAAAATAGTTCTATTCTCTGAGATTACATGATGAAGATCCGACAGGATTGTACAGGTCTTCTAATGATGATGGCTAACTCTATTCTGACTAACATCTCGGTTACAATCATAAAGGATGCAGACAGTAGCTCGAACATATGAACACACATACGGATGACACAGTTACTAATCACGTAGGCCGTTTGAATTATAGGTCGCGGTAGTTGTCTCAAGCAGGAAGCTTGGACTAATGTTTTCAAAACAAATGAAGGACCACAGGTGACGGCATGTCATCTTAGCCTACTTTATTGTATACGTCATCTTAGAATACTTTATCGTCTCTGGTCTGATCACCTTCCTGCAAGCAATCTGGTTGACCTCTTTAGTTTTAGTTTTTATATATATGGAATAAAACCATTCCATATTTTTGTTATATTAATCACTTACATAAAAGCTCGGTCAGCTACAAAAAACCAAACCAACCTGAATATTACTCAAAGCTTGACTTGCATTTGACTTATAGGAGTGTGATACAGACACTATGTGAATATATATAGATATATAGAAAATACTTATAAGTAAAAAATATTCATGGTGTACACAAATACAGATTCAAGTAATAAAATATAAAACATAATATGCATATGATGATATTCGTAAATTATAGTGATCACGTGATATATACTGATACAGTTTTTCACTTCATCTCTTTAAGATACATATGCTACAGAAAATACTAATGTACTCTGATAATTGCATAGAATAAAGATTAACATGATAAAAATCATATTTAAATGATAAAAATTCATATATGAAGTGATAAAAATTATTCATTTTTATGCTAACAGATTCATTGATTTTTATGCTAACTTTTATATAACTGGTTCATTAATCCATATATACTAACTTATATATAACTGGTTCATTAATTTATTTTATTTTATTTATTTATTTATTTTATTTTTTTTTTCATTGACTACGAATATAAATCACCAGGACAGACAATATGTCAGTAGGTTTTGATATGTGTTTGAACTTTTAGCTTATTTGTCATTACTAAAGCGTTAAGTTAGAGTTCAAATCTTTACGCATATTTATTTGGATGTTTAACCCTCTTACGACCGATTGGACGTATTAAACGTCGAGTCAAAATGTCTCCCGTATGCCGATTGGACGTATCATACGTCGGCTCAAAAAAGTTTTTTTAAAAAAATTCGCGGAAAAAAATACTATAGGTCCTACCAGCCGAAAAACTTTTGTATCACGCGCCTTGGGGGATGCTGGGAGTTCACGGATCAAGGCGTTGTTTGTTTAACAATCGCTACGCAGGCGCGCAAGCGCGAATTTCTTTCTTATCGCACTAAAAAGTATCAGTGACACATCTCGGAAATTATTCGTCACTTTGAACATAATTATTGCACCATTTTAAATTATCCTTTACATGAAGTATTATATATGAAAAATGTCCGCGCAATTTCATGCACAATACAACAAAAAATACTCATGATTGTAGCTTTATCAATTTTGAAATATTTTCATATAAATAACGATAAGTGCAAAAATTTCAACCTTCGGTCAACTTGACTCTCCAGAAAAGGTCGAGAACGCAATTGTAAGCTAAAATTCTTATATATAGTAATATTCAATCATTTGCCTTCATTTGCAACAAATTGGACGTCTCTGCACAATATTTCGTATTTATGGTGAATTTTATGAAAAAACTTTTCCTTACGTTCGTGCGATAACTCTTCCGATAAATTTTTTTTTTTTCGTCGATTGTCCTAATGTTTGCACCCTTTTAAATTTGCCGTTACATAAGTTTTATATATGGAAATGTGCGCAATTTCATGCACAATACAAAAAAAAAACAACCATGGTTGTAGCTTTTATCAGTTTTGAAAATATTTCATATTAAATAACGTTAAGTGCAAAATTTCATTTCTTTCGGTCAACTTTGACTCTACCGAAATGGTCGAAAAAACGCAATGTTAAGCTAAAACTCTTTATATTCTAGTAATATTTCAATCATTTACCTTCATTTTGCAACGACTTGGAAGTCTCTAGCCACAATATTTCGATTTATGGTGAATTTATGAAAAAAAAAAAAATTACTTTGCGCGTGGTAACTCTTACCAGAAAAAATCAGATTTTTTTGTGCGATTGTTGAAATGTTTGCACCATTTAAAATTAGCTGTTACATAAAGTTTTATATATGAAAATGTGCGCAATTTCATGTAGAATACAACTAAAAATGATTGAAGGTTGTAGCTTTTCTCTTTTTCGAAATATTTGCATATAAATCACGATAAATAGAAAAAAAAACCACCGTTCGTCAAATTTGACTCTACCGAAATAGTTGAAAAAACGCAATTGTAAGCTAAAAATCTTACGGCCTAGAATATTCCGTCATGTTTCTTCATTTTGAAACAAATTGAAGTCTCTAAAACAATATTGTGATTTATGGTGAATTTTTGAAAAATATATTTACCTTCACTCCGCGCGCCGATTCGCGGCCGCAAGTCTCCGAAATACGTACATGGCATTATCCTAATATTTGCTCCTTTTCATATTAGCCTTTTTATAGAGTTTCATATATCAAAATGTGCGCAAATTCATGAAGAATACAATAAAAAAATAATAAGAAGGTGTAGCTTTTTCCATCTTCGAAATATGTGCATATGAAAAAATATATATATTAAAAATTTCGTACATTCGGTCAAAATTTAACTCGTCCGAAATGGTCGAAATCTGCAATTCTAATCTAAAACTCTTACAGATCGTAATATTCAATCATTTGTCTTAATTTTGAAAAAAATTGGAAGTCTCTAGAACAATATTGTGATTTACGGTGAATTTTTGAAAAAAATATTTTTTTGCGTCCGCGCGTTACGAATTCGTACATCATTTTGTGATAATATTTTTCCGGTGTTGCTTTTATTGTTTTACAATGTATTATATATCAAAATGATCGCAATTTAGTGTACAATACAACGCAAAAAAAGTAATGGTTAGCTTTGACCGTTTCTGCACAGCGTGTGATTTGAATACAATTATGTATGAATTTTTTTTTGCTACCATATATCGCATATTACATATGATAATGATATTATTTTTCATTTCTGATGTTGCATTCTAAACTTCAGGCAACTGACAAAAAAAGGAGCCAAAAATGAACTCTTAATCTTCAAAAGTTACGCGCGCTGTAATTTTTGAAAAAATTATTTTTTCCACTTCCGCGCTCACTTCAAACCAGGCCCGGCATACGGGAGAAGTTTTGATTTTTAGGGCTCCGGCGTAAGAGGGTTAATTAACCTATGGTTATGTTTTGCTTATTGATTTTATCGTGATTCCTTTTTTGTTATAATTTGTAACCCTTCCGACTTCTTACGGAGTGTATTATATTGACTCCACTTGTATCCATATTTATTTATTTTATTTTTTATATTTGATAAATTAATAGTTGGCTTGAATTATGTGGAAAAGGGTGCCCTAGCGGCGTACCGTATAAGGCTACTTGCGTTATCATTTCTATAGATACAAGATATGAATGATAAAGGTATTTAAAACCGCGAGAACCGCTATAATCCAGTTCAGATCCAATATCACGAGTTGTAACTCGTAAGACATCGACACTTTCCTATTTATCCGTTCTACCAAACCGATTGACTCTGGGTGATAAAATATAATATTGGTTTTCTTAATGGAAAGGAATTCACACGAGTTAAGGAGATTATTATTGATTTACACCACCCGAGTCAGAGATTATTATGTGTTGAATTCCAGGTTTACTGATTTAGCACTCATAAATATTCTAGCGCACTCAATTGTGGTGTTTGTTTTTAGTGCTATTAATCTATATAAACGTGTCAAGGGAACTATTAACACTAAGAATGTTTTTTTATTTGTCCTCTGTCAGACTCATAATTCTGTTAATAATTCTACGTATATTCTTTCAAGGATTGATTTGGCACAGGATAGGCCCCTAAACTGACAGGTGTCTTAGTGTATCCCTTGTTTTCATGACACGTGTTACAATTAGTTATGTGCTTTTATACTCTGGTAAGCATTTGTAGGCCTAGTAAAACAGTGATTTGGCTTTCTGTGAAATAATAGAGAACCCTGGATGACGGAATGCAACCAGTTTAGGACGATTGGTATGAAAGAGATTATTACTACGACTGGTCGTTAGTCACCTGCTGTGTTCTTCGGTTTTCATCGTCACGGACCTACATATAATATTACATTTGATTACATAATTCTGATACACATACTTTAAATATACTTTTGCTTTAGGGTTTCCGTTCGAAGTGTTTATTGTTTTGCTTAGCTGCTGACCCTGTTTCCGTTCGAAGTTTTATTGTTTTGGTTAGCTGCTGACCTTGTTTCCGTTCGAAGTGTTATTGTTTTGCTTAGCTGCTGGCCCTTGTTTGTTCGGATTGAGTGTTTTATTGTTTTGCTTATTGTTGTTGACCTTGTTTTGTTCAGTTTGTAACAGTTCGGCGCTACCAGAGATTCAATGCTCACGATCTCTTGGGTTAATGAATTTTCTTGTTTAGATACGGTTTTAACAATAGGCACGGATGTTTCTATATCTTTTAGTCCAATTAATGGTTCTTTGCAGTATGGTGCGGGATTGCGGGATAATGCGTCAGCTATGATATTTGCTTTCCCAAGACCTGAATGATCATATGCCAACGAGTTCCTTTGGGACTGTGTTTAAAGCCTTTGAAAAACTTGGTAAGTGACTTATGGTCAGTAAGGACTTTAACAGGATTGCCGTAGATTATGAACTTAAAATGTACTAGTGAGTTAACGATACCTAGCCCTTCCTTGCGTATTAATGCATATTTACTTTCAGAGGGCTTTAGTTTACGTGAATAAAAAGCTATGGGAATAGGGAAGAACTGTTTATCATATTGCTGAAGTAGTACCCCTCTTACCCCTTGGTCTGAGGCGTCTGTTGCAATAAAACAAAATTCCTTATTTAAATCAGGGATTTTTAAGATAGGTGAGCTGCATTATTCCAATTTTAAGATATCGAACACCTGTTGATGCTTTTCAGACCATAATAAATCTACGCCCTTCTTCGTAAGTTCTGTTAAAGGAGCTGTCATGATTGAAGAATTACATATTTACATACGATTGTAATACCCACTACAGCGCAAAAGTGCTGTATCCCTCCTACGTTAATAGGTACCGGAAAGTTATGAATAGCCGACACCTTTCCATGGACTACTTTAAGACCTTGACTAGACACATAAAACGTAAATAAACATGTTCGGTTTTTTAAAACTCACATTAGATATTTTACTCTGAGATTATTTGTCTTAGTCTCTGTAGCACTAGCCCTAGTTTATGTGAATGTACTTTTAAGGTATTAGAAAAGATTACAAGACCAACCAATAGGCATGTTGGGTATCCTCTAAAAGTCTCCAAACACTATATTGTAATTGGGGCACAACGTAAGCCGGAGGCATACGTAAAAATTGATAATGTCCCTTGAGTGTGCTGAAAACGGTGTATGAGGTACAATCACTTAGGTAATGGTATCTGGTGAAAGCCTTTAAGTAAGTCCAGATGGTGAAAAATTTGTTCTGATCTAACAAAGATAAGATATCGCCGGGAATCGTTTCCTTGTTTAAGCGACAGAAATCTACGCAGATACGCCAAGTCCGATCTTTTATGGCATGACGTTTGAGGAAAAATTATATGGGCTATTTGATTTCCTAATGACTCCTATTACTAACATTTTTCAAACTTCGTCATTTATCTCTATTGAAATTTCATTGAGAATCTATACGAAGGTACGTATATAGCTTTATGTTTGTCCTTAGACCGTATTTTGTGTTAAATGACATCCGTTTTGCCCCAGAGATCTCTCGCTAGTGGAGAAACATCCTGGTATTCAGATAAAGGATAAAATTTTTTTTCTTTTTTTTTGCTGAATCACTCTGCTTGAATGACTTTACGGATATTACTTTAGATAGAGTATAAGAGAGATTCATCATACGACTGGTTGGGCTGATTAAAAATTAGCAACAATAAAAAAAAATGCGATATTTATGTGGTATAGGTTTTGTGGATTACTAGATTAACTTGTGCTGCGAGTCAACCGTGTCTAGGGCTTGTTCGCGGATATCGTTATATTTCAGAGTGTCGGGAAGGATTAAAATTTCAGAATCCCAGCAAAGTCTTTTTACACGCACTAAGACATTCGAGGGTGCATGTGTCTCGAGATTTTGCGTGCACACTGCGACTGCGGTTGTGGGAGAATTCTGTTGGGTCGTTGAACAATATGAGACAAATGATTGGTCCTCTTATATAGGTTATTATTTGATTAACTGTCTCTTATTGTTCAAAACGGATTTTAATAAGTTAGAAAGTTTATAGAATTTCCTTTGATAAACACGCCTTATTTGAAAGGAGGTAAGGTAATGTTTTGTATACACATAGATGGATATCTTACGATTACACTAGATACAGATCAATGTTTTTTATAACATTAGAGGTATCTGTAAGTGCTCGCTTATCCGGACTTCTCAATAGGAAGTTCGAACAACAAACAGTTAGTCCGTGTACTAAAGGAATAAAACAAGATATTCTAATTTTTACGGTGTGTACAGTCGGGCTTAATCCACCACTACTTATAGTAACTACGTATAAAATTATGAGAACCTACTCTGATTACTTGATACGGTCGTGTGATTCAAAGGAAAATTCCTTTTAATTCAAAAAGGTATTGGCATAAATGATCCAACATCTCTTTTCCCCGCTTGCTAGAGTCGCTTATTGTGTGGGAATGTGCTATGCTTTGAACACTCGGCAGATTTAACTGACCCTGACCGTTGACTAGATGACACAGTAACCAAGTTGCTTAAGCACGATTTGTTTGTTTCTGTATTTTAGGGCTACTGTTTTACCTATTTCTTGTTATAATAATTAGGATTCTTCCTTTATTACCATCGGCAAACGTATTGTGTGTTTTTGGCATTTTGTGTTGGTTACGTATAAAGCAATGAACGTAAGAATGACTTGAACTATAAAGAATTGAGCGATTACTATTAAAACAAGTTATCTCTACTGCATTATCGTGTACTTGCTGTGGTTTACTTCATTCTTTGCTAAAATTTGAAATAGTGAGGGATCCTGGTTAGAGCATTTAGCCTAATGAAAGTTTTTTTTTTTTTTTTTTTTTTTACAGACATGTTATTCCTTGCAATCCAGCCGTATTTTTAAAGTTAAGTTGAGTCATTGAGGTTCGATATTTTACGCATATAACTAAAAAAACTCAAGGCTAAAACTGCGATCGGGGGGCCTTACACAGGAAGCTTGGACTAATGTTTTCCAAACAAATGAAGGACCACAGGTGACGGAATGTCATCTTAAGCCTACTTATTGTATACGTCATATTAGCAATACTTTATCGTCTCTGGTTCTGATCACATTCCTGCAAGCAATCTGGTTGACCTCTTTAGTTTTAGTTTTTTATATATATGGAATAACATTCCATATTTTTATTTATAGTAATCACTTACATAAAAGCTCGGTCAGCTACAAAAACCAACACTGAATATTACTCAAGCTTGACTTGCATTTGACTTATAGGAGTGTGATACAGACACTATGTGAATATATATAGATATATAGAAAATACTTATAAGTAAAAAAAATTCATGGTGTACACAAATACAGATTCAAGTAATAAAATATAAAACATAATATGCATATGATGATATTCGTAAATTATAGTGATCACGTGATATATACTGATACAGTTTTTCACTTCATCTCTTTAAGATACATATGCTACAGAAAATACTAATGTACTCTGATAATTGCATAGAATAAAGATTAACATGATAAAAATCATAATTTTTAATTGATAAAAATTCATTATATGAAGTGATAAAAATTATTCATTTTTATGCTAACAGATTCATTGATTTTATGCTAACTTTTATATAACTGGTTCATTAATCCATATACCCTAACTTATATATAACTGGTTCATTAATCCATATACTAACTCATATAACTGCAGTTATGGAAGTAAGATAAAAGGTAACAGATTGATTATAGGCTACTGATTTATTTATACATATGTATATGGATTCATATAATTATGATAAATATATGTGCACTTAATACAACTGATTAACATAAATGACTAATCTAAGTGATTGATATAGGTGCACTTCAAATAGATTCCTAGTGCGTACGCGCAAAGATATATTTCGATTCTGTTATTTATGATCATTTATATAATAGATTCCTAGTGCATACACGCAAAGATATATTTCGACTCTGTTATTTATGATCGTATACATGATACTTTATATATAGGATACATGACCGAGGTTATACTACTACACATTTAACTAGTGTTCGAACAACTTTTCGTCCATTACACAGTTCCAGACAACCACCTATAGCCAAATGAAATGGCCAATTCCAAATGGTTAAAACAAGGGGAAAATTGCCTGGGCAGGGTCCAATGTTCTATTTTGGCTTCATACTTGTTCTCTGCATCCTAAGCCACATGAATACGTTCGCAATGAATAAAATCATCCCCAGCACGAGTCCTTCGCCAGCAACGTAGAGTTGAATATCCTTCTGGTCGTAATTGTCGGAAGTATGTCCCTTTTGTAGTCGATTTCTGACGGCCGCCGGAGCATTCCGCATTAAAACGAGATTAACGACGGGATACGGGTGTCGGTCGAAGAAGTCCACGAGATAAGCTTGTTCACTTATGATGGTGCCTATTCCTTTCACATTGTAGGCGGTTGTTACTTGACTGCCGTCGTCCGCAGCGACGAACAATTTTTTGAAGTTGCGATGTGAAACTCTCGTACTGCAGGATACTGTAACCAGGTTCCATTAATCAGCCTGCAAGTGAAATTATACTTGTCACAAGGGCAAAGTAAATTCAGACAACATCCAAATTCGGGAGGGAGAAAGCCATTAAGAACCAGACTTAACCCACATGAATTCGCTGATATTTTATGGAATTCAAAAGAGTCAGCTGTACAAACTTTTTATCCATGGCATTATAACAATAAGTGAACCTATCCAGGTCTCTGATGACTGTAAAAATATCCATAATTATAAAAATAAACAGATATCAATACGAATCCCAAAGAAAATTCGATATTACTGGTAATAAGTTACTAGACAAAGAAGTGGAAAACGGAGCTATTTGTAAGATTGCCAGGCAACATAAGAGTCAAAGAGAATATTAATCATGATTCTGTATTTCTCTATGCTAACTGAAATTAAGCTGTGATACAATCCGATCCTATGTGCCCCTAACAAAAGTTTCATCTTCAATTTTCTCGCGCGCATCCTCTGAGGTTAATTTTTAGGCAGGAGATGCTTTGAAAGCACCCACTATGTAACTAATTTCTATATAAACTTTGGGTTTTTCAAG
The DNA here is from genome assembly GCF_015104395.2 of Macrobrachium nipponense. Taxonomy (NCBI): domain Eukaryota; kingdom Metazoa; phylum Arthropoda; class Malacostraca; order Decapoda; family Palaemonidae; genus Macrobrachium; species Macrobrachium nipponense. Next base: position 29,947,329 of record NC_061095.1, on the reverse strand, counting down.
AAAATGTGACATTTTCCCATGAATGTGATTTACTTGAATTGTAATAGACTAATGTTGCAAGTAAATATTTCATATCCATGACTTGATACTTCTAAATGTCCGTTTACTAATGTCATAAGCTGAATTATTGACTCTAATGTCTATGAGGTTCAGAAAAAATTAGTTCATTTTGATGTTATAGAAATTCTGTTTGCTTATTTTGTTCATTAATTTTAAAATGATTGCAATTCCTTAACTAAAGTTGCATTGCACATACGGATAGACACTTGTACCTAACGTCTGCCTTGCCCATGAGAAGTTCGGGCTAAGCATTCCTCTCTCCGGCCAACCTGCTTTGCAAGCGGTTTATTGAGGTTAAAAGGAACAATGCTGATCCGGCAAACGCGCCATGCTCCTTCAGAACTGATGACGTCGTCACCAGGAGATTGCTCTCAGCCAGCTAAGAGTTACGTTACTCGCTGTAATAAATACAACTTTAGTATAAATTGGGTATTTTTTGTTTTAATACTCCACCCACATGAGAAGAATGTCTAAAAAAAAAAAAAAAACAGTACCAAAATTGAAACAATATTAGTTTCATGTTGGAAATCTGCATGATTGTAAAATAAATGTAATTATGTTAAATTAGATATTCCTTATTCAAACTAATGAAAAGGGTTTCCATACAAATTTTATATATACTATTTGCCCTGTATAAGATTATTCGCATAGATATACATTTTCACTTCTAGACTTCCTGACTTTAAAATCTATTTTATTTTATTTTATTTATTTATTTATTTTATTTTTTTTTTTCATTGACTATGAATATAAATCACCGGGACAGACAATATGTCAGTAGGTTTTGATATGTGTTTGAACTTTTAGCTTATTTGTCATTACTTTAAGCGTTAAGTTAGAGTTCAAATCTTTACGCATATATATTTGGATATTTAATTAACCTATGGTTACGTTTTTGCTTATTGATTTTATCGTGATTCCTTTTTTGTTATAATTTGTAACCCTTCCGACTTCTTACGGAGTGTATTATATCGACTCCACTTGTATCCATATTTATTTTATTTTATTTTTTATATTTGATAAATTAATGGTTGGCTTGAATATGTGGAAAAGTGTCCTAGCGGCGTACCGTATAAGGCTACTTGCGTTATCATTTCTATAGATACAAGATATGAATGATAAAGGTATTTAAAACCGCGAGAACCGCTATAATCCAGTTCGGATCCAATATCACGAGTTGTAACTCGTAAGACATTGACACTTTCCTATTTATCCGTTCTACCAAACCGATTGACTCTGGTGATAAATATAAATATTGGTTTTCTTAATGGAAAGGAATTCACACAACGAGTTAAGGAGATTATTATTGATTTACACCACCCGAGTCAGAGATTATTATGTGTTGAATTCCATGTTTACTGATTTAGCACTCATAAATATTCCTAGCGCACTCAATTGTGGTGTTTGTTTTTAGTGCTATTAATTCTATATAACGTGTCAAGGGAACTATTAACACTAAGAAGTGTTTATTTCCTCTGTCAGACTCATAATTCTGTTAATAATTCTACGTATATTCTTTCAAGGATTGATTTGGCACAGGATAGGCCCCTAAACTGACAGGTGTCTTAGTGTATCCCTTGTTTTCATGACACGTGTTACAATTAGTTATGTGCTTTTTATATCTGTAAGCATTGTAGGCCAGTAAAACAGTGATTTGGCTTTCTGTGAGATAATAGAGAACCCTGGATGACGGAATGCAACCAGTTTAGGACGATTGGTATGAAAGATATTATTACTACTACCTGGTCGTTAGTCACCTGCTGTGTTCTTCGGGTTTTCCTCATCACGGACCTACATATAATATTACATTTGATTACATAATTCTGATACACATACTTTAAATATACTTTTGCTTTAGGGTTTCCATTCGAAGTGTTTATTGTTTTGCTTAGCTGCTGAACCCTGCTTCCGTTCGAAGTTTTATTGTTTTGGTTAGCTGCTGACCTTGTTTCCGTTCGAAGTGTTTATTGTTTTGCTTAGCTGCTGGCCCTTGTTTTGTTCGAAGTGTTTATTGTTTTGCTTATTGTTGTTGACCCTTGTTTTGTTCAGTTTGTAACAGTTTGGCACTCCAACCCAGATATTCAATGCTCACGATCTCTTGGGTTAATGAATTTTCTTGTTTAGATACGGTTTTAACAATAGGCACGGATGTTTTTATATCTTTTAGTCCAATTAATGGTTCTTTGCAGTATGGTGCGGGATTGCGGGATAATGCGTCAGCTATGATATTTGCTTTCCCAGGTAGATATCTTAACTTGGCTCTAAAGACCTGAATGATCATATGCCAACGAGTTCCTTTGGGACTGTGATTAAAGCCTTTGAAAAACTTGGTAAGTGACTTATGGTCAGTAAGGACTTTAACAGGATTGCCGTAGATTATGAACTTAAAATGTACTAGTGAGTTAACGATACCTAGCCCTTCCTTGCGTATTAATGCATATTTACTTTCAGAGGGCTTTAGTTTACGTGAATAAAAAGCTATAGGGAAGAACTGTTTATCATATTGCTGAAGTAGTACCCCTCTTACCCCTTGGTCTGAGGCGTCTGTTGCAATAAAAAAAATTCCTTATTTAAATCAGGGATTTTTAAGATAGGTGAGCTGCATTATTCCAATTTTAAGATATCGAACGCCTGTTGATGCTTTTCAGACCATAATAAATCTACGCCCTTCTTTGTAAGTTTTGTTAAAGGAGCTGTCATGATTGAAGAATTACATATTTACATGCGATTGTAATACCCACTACAGCGCAAAAGTGCTGTATCCCTCTTACGTTAATAGGTACCGGAAAGTTATGAATAGCCGACACCTTTCCATGGACTACTTTAAGATCTTGACTAGACACATAAAACGTAAATAAACATGTTCGGTTTTTTAAAACTCACATTAGATATTTTACTCTGAGATTATTTGTCTTAGTCTCTGTAGCACTAGCCCTAGATATGTGAATGTACTTCTAAGGTATTAGAAAAGATTACAAGACCAACCAATAGGCATGTTGGGTATCCCCTAAAAGTCTCCAAACACTATATTGTAATTGGGGCGCAACGTAAGCCGGAGGCATACGTAAAAATTGATAATGTCCCCTGAGTGTGCTGAAAGCGGTGTATGAGGTACAATCACTTAGGTAATGGTATCTGGTGAAAGCCTTTAAGTAAGTCCAGATGGTGAAAAATTTGTTCTGATCTAACAAAGATAAGATATCGTCGGGAATCGTTTCCTTGTTTAAGCGACAGAAATCTACGCAGATACGCCAAGTCCGATCTTTTATGGCATGACGTTTGAGGAAAAATTATATGGGCTATTTGATTTCCTAATGACTCCTATTACTAACATTTTTCAACTTCGTCATTTATCTCTATTTTGAAATTTCATTGGGAGTCTATACGAAGGTACGTATATAGCTTTATGTTTGTCCTTAGACCGTATTTTGTGTTAAATGACATCCGTTTTGCCCCAGAGATCTCTCGCTAGTGGAGAAACATCCTGGTATTCAGATAAAGGATAAAAATATTTTTCTGCTGAATCACCTCTGCTTGAATGACTTTACGGATATTACTTTAGATAGAGTATAAGAGAGGTTCATCTACGACTGGTTGGGCGTGATTAAAAATTAGCAACAATAAAAAAAAAATGCGATATTTATATGTATAGGTTTTGTGGATCACCAGATTAACTTGTTGCTGCGAGTCAACCGTGTCTAGGGCTTTGTTCGCGGATATCGTTATATTTCAGAGTGTCGGGAAGGATTAAAATTTCAGATCCCAGCAAAGTCTTTTTACACGCACTAAGACATTTGAGGGTGCATGCGTCTCGAGATTTTGCGTGCACACTGTGACTGCGGTTGTGGGAGAATTCTGTTGGGTCGTTGAACAATATCACTATTTATGAGACAAATGATTGGTTCCTCTATATAAGTTATTATTTGATTAACTGTCTCTTATTGTTCAAAACGGATTTTAATAAGTTAGAAAGTTTATAGAATTTCCTTTGATAAACACGCCTTATTTGAAAGGAGGTAAGGTAATGTTTTGTATACACATAGATGGATATCTTACGATTACACTAGATACAGATCAATGTTTTTTATAACTATAGAGGTATCTGTAAGTGCTCGCTTATCCGGACTTCTCAATAGGGAAGTTCGAACAACAAACAGTGAGTCCGTGTACTAAAGGAATAAAACAAGTTATTCTAATTTTTATGGTGCGTACAGTCGGGCTTAATCCACCACTACTTATAGTAACTTATCGTATTAAAATTATGAGAACCTACTCTGATTACTTGATACGGTCGTGTGATTCAAAGGAAAATTCCTTTTTAATTCAAAAAGGTATTGGCATAAATGATCCAACATCTCTTTTCCCCGCTTGCTAGAGTCCCTTATTGTGTGGAATGTGCTATGCTTTGAACACTCGGCAGATTTAACTGACCCTGACCGTTGACTAGATGACACAGTAACCAAGTTTGCTTAAGCATGATTTGTTTGTTTCTGTATTTTAGGGCTACTGTTTACCTATTTCTTGTTATAATAATTAGGATTCTTCTCTTTATTACCATCGGCAACGTATTGTGTGTTTTTAGCATTCTGTTGTTAGTTACGTATAAAGCAACGAACGTAAGAATGACTTGAACTATAAAGAATTGAGCGATTACTATTAAAACAAGTTATCTCTACTGCATTATTGTGTACTTGCTGTGGTTTACTTCATTCTTTGCTAAAATTTGAAATAGTGAGGGATCCTGGTCAGCGCATTTAGCCTAATGAAAGTTTTTTTTTTTTTTTTTACAGACATGTTATTCCTTGCAATCCAGCCGTATTTTTAAAGTTAAGTTGAGTCATTGAGGTTCGATATTTTACGCATATAACTAAAAAAACTCAAGGCTAAAACTGCGATCGGGGCCTTACACAGGATTCTCTATTGTCCTGACCCGAAATAGTGTTACCTCTAATTTATCTAGATTTGTACGGGTGTTCCACTTGTTTTTGTGTGTTTTCTAATCAGTACGGTGCCTAACGACCCTATCCATGCATCTGCATAAATACAGACGTCCACTGCGTAAACGCATATTCACTGTTTGATATGATTTGTTACGTAAAGAATTAATAATCACCCAAAATGATAAAATTAACACAGTATATGATTATGATATTTCAGTAGAACTTCTGGAAACAGAAACTCAAAGATAAAAACTCGCAGTAGCGAAATCCCAATGATGTAGATAATTTCAGTAAAAAAGTAAGATTAAGAATGTCTCGTAACTTCAGCCACAGGAATAACGAAAATTCGACCTGCAAAGGAAACGTTCAGTTGCTCCAAATGAATAAAAAGATTGTACTTAGCTTGATTTTGTGGGAAGTCACGGTGTTCCGATAACGACACGCCCTTGGCCCTCCTTCTCTGTTTAGCGGATGGCCTGGTTTGGCTTGAGTATCCCCTGTGCGCGTTGTTCGTTTGTTGGATGATTTGATTCCTTGAAGATCCGATGCTGCAGACGCGTCCGGTTTATTTCTTGAAGTGCTGGAAACGCTCAATAAACGATGTTTTCTTGGATGATTCTAATGAGAGACGAAGCTTGCGTTGCCGTAGGAAGAAGACACGTCGGGTTTGTTTCTTGAAGTTATGCACTGCTGAAATCGCTCACTAAACGATGATACTAAGTTGCTTGAAGAATTTCTTGCTTTCGTCGTCGTTGACTTCTGATATGATACATTATTCGTTATTCTTCGGAAGACGTTGAAGAGTTCTTGTTGTTTTCTGAAGTCGCTTACTAAACGATGATACTAAGTTGCTTGAAGAATCTCTTGCTTTCGTTGTCGTTGACTTCTGATATGATACATTATTCGTTATTCTTCGGAAGACGTTGAAGAGTTCTTGTTGTTTTCTGAAGTTGCTCACTAAACGATGATACTAAGTTGCATGAAGAATCTGTTGCTTTCGTCGTTGTTGACTTCTGATGATACATTATTCGTTATTCTTCGGAAGACGTTGAAGAGTTCCTCTTAGACGCTGCCACCAATATTAGGGCTGTTGCCTTGTATAATAAGGCGCCCTATGAGGTAATGTTAGACTTGCGATGATCTTACGCTAAGTCGGTTGGTTATGCACTTCCATACTCATTGGAGTGTCTTGGGGTTTCATGATAACTAATGAAGTAAGTATCTTCTTTCGTTATGACGACGATATGTTAAACTCATGCTGATATCTTCTTTCTGATGTGAGGTTTCTAGTAGAAAACACGAAGTATAAAAAATAGTTCTATTCTCTGAGATTACATGATGAAGATCCGACAGGATTGTACAGGTCTTCTAATGATGATGGCTAACTCTATTCTGACTACCATCTCGGTTACAATCATAAAGGAAGCAGACAGTAGCTCGAACATATGAACATACATACGGATGACACAGTTACTAATCACGTAGGCCGTTTGAATTATAGGTCATGGTAGTTGCCTCAAGCAGGAAGCTTGGACTAATGTTTTCAAAACAAATGAAGGACCACATGTGACGGCATGTCATCTTAGCCTACTGTATTGTATACGTCATCTTAGAATACTTTATCGTCTCTGGTCTGATCACATTCCTGCAAGCAATCTGGTTGACCTCTTTAGTTTTAGTTTTTTATATATATGGAATAACATTCCATATTTTTATTATGTAATCACTTACACATATAGCCAGAAAATCTTTGAGCTGACATGCTACTTTAACCTTGATTAAGATTTATGTTTAAAGACAGTAGCTTTGTAAACAGCCACTAGTATTCGATCCATGTCAATGTCAAATTAATCAAAAGTGAAATCCGTTACATTAGCCAGTATCCAGTGAATTGCGCTTTCTCCCGCTCAAAGTTCTAGGGCTCCTCCTCACATCATAGAAAACGCTCTTGCGGATGCAACTAGATTTGTTCAACCACCTTAGCCGTCGCTACATTGAGTGCCATTGACGTCGGCTAACTTTAATCGCTTTGGAATACAAACATAAGTTTGTAAAAACTAAAATAATTGCACTCACCACTTACGATGATGCAATACATCCCCGTTCATGAAGCAAAACCAGTAAATATTGTCCTCGTGATACATAGTACTACAATCAGAAATTCACATTCTATCTACCAGATCTCTATGAACGAATCATTCTGAGAAATTCCAATTACAGTATATTTGTGTTACCGTGCCATAATATAACATTTGATGTAACTGAACATATTCATAAAATTGGTAAACCTCAGATAATTAGGTTAAAAGAAATTTGTAAATTATTTTATATCTTTAATAAAAAAATAAAAAAAGCGGCGTGGGGGTGTTAGTTATATAAAAAGAAATAATCATGTTAATCATAGCTTCAGAGAGAGAGAGCAATTATTCATTTCAAGTTGAAATAGGTAAAAAAGACATTTAAATAAAAGAAAAATTTTCAAAAATAAACACCATTTAGTGTTAACTACAAATGTTAGCACAGGTATATATGAAGAAAAAAATCAGTTATTCACTTCTAGTTCAAGTACACTTGACAAGAAAACTGAAGATACAGTTTTCATCAGCTTTCGTTCATCCAATTTCCCATTTGTTTTTACTGAAAAGACATAATATCGCTTAATTTACTCTAGAATATGAAAATATACTGCAAATTATATCATATAAGTTAAAACTGCAAAACAAAACCGTTCAGATACTTAAAAACACGATATATTATCTGAGGTTTACCAATTTTATGAATATGTTCAGTTACATCAAATGTTATATTATGGCACGGTAACACAAATATACTGTAAGATAGTTATAATTCAGAATGTTTTAGTAGGCTAAACAAGTAAACATTAACATTGCCAATTTTGAAAATCCAAGTATGTAACTGATAAAAACGCCAAAAGTTGCCAAAAATATATATTACCTAAAATAAAAGTTATAAAGGAAACATAAAGGCTTAAAAATATAAAAAAAACATAAAAACCAAAAAACCATGGTTTTTTTGGTATAAACCATTTGGTATAAACCGCCAACCCTGCCCCAAACCTTCGAATAACTCAAGAAAATCAGATATAATCTTGTTTTTATCTAACACTTTCGAAGAAACCTCATTTATTTCTTGCTTAGCACTTGGGTTATCATTCACAAGAATTGTGATCAATTTCAGTCTCTGTCCATCCTCATAACCTATTACAGAAGAAACATTTTCCTTCACTACATAAAAATTAAGTTTATACTGCTTTCCTTTCCTTTCACACATTAGAGTTTTAATTCCAATAGTCTTGATTGTTTAATTATTAAACACTTTCAGTTTGATGCTATCACCAGTATCTAACTTATCACTGCCAGTCAAACGCTTCAATTCTTTAACACTTAAAACATTGCATGTAGCACCGGAATCAATCTGAAAATTAATTTCTTGCTGATTTACCGTCATGGTCAGTGGCGGACTGGGTCTAAAAATTGTGGTTGCCAGGTGGCAAAAGAGGGGGCCCACTCCAACCCTCAGCCATAATACTATAATAGAGTTCACATTACGAATACATAAAATATTTGAAAATCCACATGTGGAAACACAGAATACAAATTATTGGAATGTTTATTTTTTACTAATAAGTGTAAATCACCTAGACATAATGTAAAGTAATACCAAATATAGATACATAATTGCTTAGTTGAATTTCTAACCAAAAGTTTAATGACATGTAAAGTAGTGTTATTTTGAAATGTTTGCAAACTAAAAATGTAATCCAATAAACCTGTAAAGAAAATCAAGAAGATATATATAGCCTGCATTCTTTATACGTTTTCTACTTAAGTTTTCTTTCAAATAATTTAGACATACCATTGATCAGACATATGTCAAATTTTATCACCTCCCCTTTATTTAGTCTAGCCCATCAAAAGACTAGATTTATATGGTTTTGATTACTTACTTTCATAATTGTGAAATACACAAAATAAAAGTATACTAAATATACTTTCAATACAGAAGTATAACATGCATATACCAATTTATCAAGAATTTTGAAATAATATTCGGATATATCTAAGCATACTTGTACTACACAATTTGTGTATAGACAGCTAAAAACTACAAAAACCTATTACATGCAGTCCACTATATTAGGAGCAATCTCTTAAGTTCAGTGGAGAATTGTGCAAAACTGTTAATAATTACTTCATTATCCAGCTCATCTAACATTTCCTTTTCAATGGATGGTAACATGTAAGATTTCAAGTTTTCCTCAGACATTGAATGTCTTAACCTTGTCTTTATAATCTTCAGTTTTGAAAATGCCCTCTCGCACTTTACATGGGTAACAGATAATGTGCAAATTATTTTATATAGTTCATAAAGGTTATCATATGCCTTGTCATGAAGTCTGTTGGAAGCTTGAATTTTCAGTATACAAGATGGGCAAGTAGTGTACATTTTACAGTTGGTGCAACTGCTGCCCACATTTTCACCATCATGAAGCAATAACTTTAAAACATCAAAGATTGAAGCAAAAGAAACAGTTCCAATTTCACTTGATCTCTGATGATTTGTGGAAACAACTTGATAATTCCTCTCAATGCTTCATCTTTAAGACCTTTCCAAGCAAGATAAATCTGTATACAACTGTTTGTGTTGTACAAAGCGGGATTCCAGTGACTGAAGAATACGATCCATTATTAAATTAAACATATTTATTCTAAAACCAACCAGGGGATCTGAGAAGCTTCCTTCATCACTAGCAAGTTCATCTGCCATTTTTATCTTCTTTCTCTTAACTGGCAATGCATCTTCCAAAGCATCAATTTGAAATGTTATCTGTTCATTCAAATTCATCTGCGAAATTTCCTCATTACATTTAATTACAAATTCAAAAGCCTTGATGTGGATATTATCAAATGTTCTTGACTGTTCCATCAACTTTGTTGTAGCTGTATTTACCAAACTCCATGCAGTAAACATATCTAATCCATTGGTATGCTGGTATTTTGATAAAGGGGATGTAGTTTCAAGTATATACAAATAAGTAAATGCAGTCAATATGCTTTCAAACTTTTCAAGACTTTGAAGAAAAACGTTGCATTATACTTTGTTTTTGCATCAAACTTGTCTGATTCTTGAATCATTGTTAAGCATACCAATAAATCCACACAAGTAATCACAGAAACATCATCAAAGCATCTAAATACAGTTGTTGCTGCATTTGATTTCCCTGACCATCTAGTTTCACCTATTAGCCTTAATCGTTTCATTTTTTCTTGTCCCAGATGTTTTCCTAATACTTCTATCCATACAGCCATTCGCTGGTATGATGCTTTCACAAATGTAGCTAAATTCTGAAGCAAATTGAAAAAGGAAACTGCAGGCACACAACATTTTGTAGTCTCAGTTATCACTAGATTCTAAACATGAGCATACCACCATACATGAACATGTTGATCTGCCACAACAGCAATTCTACTTTGTAAACCCTTGTACTGCCCATGGTAGCTTGCAGAGCCATCTGTGCGATCAGATACGCATTTTTCTGGGTCAATTTTATGACGTTGTAACGTTTTGATTAATAGATCGAAAAGTCCCTGTCCTGTTCCATCATTACTTGGTACAACTGAAAGTAGTCATTCATAGATATTACCTTTAAGCACATAACGAATTATAATACTAAACCGTTGAATCAACCTGTATAGAATAGTATTTTGTTGATTAACTTCTTGCCCAATTTTTTCTTGAATCATATTTTTCATAATGTTGATTAAATAGTTTATGACCTTTACTGTGAACCGTTCCTTGTTGTTCTAATCGTTTCATTCTCTGCTCAGACTTGCTTTGCACCGAAAAAACATGAGCTGCCATAATACTGTCATATTTTGCCATTAACTGCACTATAGCTAAACAATTACCACGATTCAAAACATCGTTATCTAAAGTGTAGGCCGATTCATTTCTGTGACCTCGAAAAGGAAGTGCTTGTTTGCTGAACATCTTTATGATATCTATAATTCTCATAACAATACTTCTCTGCTTCAATACTTCTTCTCTCCTTTTATTCAGCGAAATAAGAAATATGTGCTTAGACCCTGGAAGCTTATAGCTACGTCATGTTTCAATATCAACATTGCACTTATTTTGCCATAGACCGTAGTACAGTAAGGATCGGCTTATCACAAATTATAATTTTGAATTTTCATTTCCTTGAAATTTTTTCATCATCTTCGCAAGATCTATCAGATGCTGATAGACCAAAAGGACAGGTTACCAACAAAATCAGTGCAACTAACTTCTTAAGGAAGTCAGTCAAGGTAATAACACTTACAGTCACTAGTCAAATACATTACTGTACTGCTACAGAACTGACTGTGTCCGTGGACGACGGCTGAGGCGTGGTTGAGCCCGCTGCAGTCCTACCACTGCCACAGTTGCTGCAAGGAATAGTCATTTTCAATGCCCACAATGCACTTTAGATAAGGGATCGTCCCCTTGTGTCAATGCGTGTATTAATATGCGTAATATATACTTAGTTAACTTATATAAAGGAAAAGATATCAACAGATGGCAACCTAAATGACCCTACGAAAATCGTGATATTTTAATCTTGACAACAGTGACTGATCGTGTTCCGTACCCTGTACCGTGCTGTACGGTACTTGTGAGTTGTTCTCTCTCTCCTACATACTATATATATATTATATATATATATATATATATATATCTATATATATATAATAATATATATATCCACACATACACACACAAACACCGTATGCGTGAGAGAGAGAGAGAGAGAGAGAGAGAGAGAGAGAGAGAGAGAGAGAGAGAGAGAGAGAGAGATTTGATTGATTAAAAGGAATGTTTACCCAGCTCTTTGAAAGAGAAAGCTGCATATAAAGTATACACACACACACAACACACACACACAAACACACACATATATATATATATATATAATATATATACATATATATATATATATATATATATATAATTCACAATTATATTAATATATATGTTTTGTCTTCTAAAAATAGCCATTTCTTTTCTTATATTCGAGTTTGAAGATATTTCCTATTGACATATAGAAACATATATATTTCACAAATGATTTCACTTACCATGCTGCATATACTAGTGACAAATAAATCTTTACTTTCCCTCACTGTCATGCAAATCGCATCTGTTGTGTGGGATGGACAATAACCAGTAATATTCTAAGCCAGGGGCTCTTGGAGCCCAACTAGTCATAAGTCGCTATATATATATTTATATATATATACATATATATATATTATATATCTATAATATACTATCTATATAGATCTATATATTATATATATATATATATATATCTGTAGATATATATAGATATAGATATATATATATATATATATATATATATATATATATTATTATATCTATATATATCTACATATATATATATATATATTATATATATATATACTATATATTATATATATCTACATATATATATATATATATATATATAGTATATATATATATAGATATATAGATATAATATATATATATATATATATATCTATATATATACATATATATAAATAACAGTATATATATTATATAATATATTATATATATATAATATATTAATTATTATTATATAATATATTGGTAGATATAAATTAGATATTAAGAATTAATATTATATAATAATTATTATATTATTATATATTATATAATTAATGGTTCTTATATATATCCTTAATATAATATATATAATAAAATTGTAAATTATATTATAGATATATTAAATAATATTATATATATAATATATATATTATTATATATATATTATCATAAATCTTTACATAATATTAATATATACAGTATATATATATATATAATATATATATATATATATATATATATTATATATATATATAACCTTACATTTAGAAAGGAATTTGTTCAGTATTGAAATTTTCCATGGTCTTATGTGTAAAGGGCCCATGTGTAAGGGGCCCACTTGCCATCGGGCAAGCTGGCAACCTGGCCAGTCCGCCACTGGTCATGGTTACATACTGCTTTCTCTCATGAGACATAGAAATGTTTCCTATCGATTCATTTATTGTGCTAATTTGCTAAAGGTCACGATCACTATCTTCATTCTCTTCACAAGTTTTCACTTTTTCAGAGTTCCAATTAGTATTACACTGTTTAGCATAATGATTCTTTTTCTTACATTTGGCACACACTTGACCATATGCTGGACACATCCTAATTTTATGAGTCCTGCCACAATACCTGCAATCTTTAATTTCCTTGGCACGATTGGACTTGTGTACTTATTTTTCTTCTTCCACACGACATTAACTTCCTCTTCTTCAGTATTGCTACTAGTCATTTGTTGCTTTTGCTGAATTCGCATTTCATAACTTTTTACAAAATTCACAGCCCTTTCTAAGGTCATTGGTTTCGTATCCATCTGCACATGATCCAGTAATTTCTCCTTAGCCTTATCATCATGTAAATTGAGGATGAATTGATCCCTGATCATTTCTTCTTCATTATCATAATTACAAGTTTTGCATAAAATTCTTAACTGGGTTATGAACTGGTCACAACTTTCATTTGATTCTTGTTTCCGCTTGAGAAATTTGTATCTTTCCATGATTATATTTGATCTGGGACTGTATTCTGCATCAAATTTCTTCAAAACTTTCTCCATCTTGAGTAGTCTGCATATTCGTTGGGCAGGCCTCGTAACTCCTTCTGTCCGGGCCGCCAATCCCTCCGCCAAGGTAAGTAGTTCCACCCGAAACAGCTGACCGACAAAACAGCTGACGAACAGCTGACAACCTCGTGTGCCCCGATGCGCGACCCCGAGCCTAACCCAAAAAGCCATGCGACCTTCCCAGTCGCTTCTTGCTGTCCTTCCTGACATGGCTTCATCCTCGTGCCCCCCCGCGACCTCGTGCGATCCCACTCACGAACAGTTTGCTGCGGCCAATCCAGTCTCGTTAATTGATTTGATGCTATTATGTAATGATGAAAGGTCATTATTAATATTTTTAATGAAAAGTGGCCTTATTGGCGATTTCAGCGGTCAGTGTGTTAAGTGTGATGAAGGCACATTCGCCCTGGTCAAGCATGGCGAAACATTCCAGTGGCGGTGTAACGTTCGAAGATGTCGGAAACTGAAAGCAATTCGGACTGGCTCCTTCTTCTCTGGGTCACACCTATCCTACAAGACTATTTTGGGCTTGATCCATTGCTGGATTTACAAACTCCCCCAGAAATATGTACGGATGACTCTGCGTATCGGTTCCGACCATACCATAGTCGATTGGTACAATTTCTGCCGGGAAGTTTGTATTGAGATTTTGCTGCAGGACAACCGGAAAATCGGGGGGCCAGGACACATCGTGGAAATTGACGAATCCAAATTTGGGAAGAGAAAATTCCATAAAGGTAGACGTGTCGATGGTTGTTGGGTCCTTGGCGGGATTGATCGCGAAACAAAGGACACGTTCTTTCAAGTTGTTCCCGATAGATCTGTAGAAACACTCCTCCCAATTTTAATTGAAAACATTCATACCAGAAGTCAATACCGTAATTTCCAGATTGTTGGAAATCATACCACACTTTAAGTCAGCATTTCAAAACACACCTTAACGTAAATCACTCACTACATTTTGTTGATCCTGACGATAAACGCATACACACAAACACAATAGAATCCACATGGCGGGTCTTGAAACGGAATGTTTTGCCTAAAAGTGGTACAGTAAAAAATTTATATAGTTCATATTTTTCCATGTATTGCATTAAGAAGCATTACCTTTCAAATGTAGATTGTCCTTTTAAAGCCTTTTTAGAATTAGTTAAACGTGCTTATCCATTAAATAGAGTAGTTTCAACACCCGTCAAAATGAGGTCTAATTCCACTGAAACGCAACAATCATTGATAGATCGCTCCACCCAAACGGATCCGTTCAAAACACGAGTGTTTGTTCCCCCAATTTCATCTGGCCCGATCCCGCCAAAATCACTCCATCCAGCTCCGAAGAGAGGAAGATTCGAACCGTCCGAATTGTCTGACGATTCCGATTTCCAGCCTTAGTTCCACCCGTCCGACTTGTCTGCCGATTTCCGATTCCCAACCCAACAAAGGTAAGTCCGGTTTTATACTTTTTTTTTTCTTGCCAGAACATACGAGCTTGCAAAGAATATTACTGACCCCTGTGGTAAGCGCGCGCAGCGCAATATTACCTCTTGCCAAAACATGTCATGCCTGCCAAGAATCTTTAAAAATGCGGATAAGGCGCGAAGCGCCGTTCCGCTGTGGCATTACTGGTGCATATTTTTCTTGCCAGAACATACGAGTTTGATCGATTCAAGAATCTTTAAAAATGTCGGCACACATAAATCGATCGTCTGCGGATATGTAGTCTCTCTCGATTATTTTTTTTCAAAGTAGGCCAACGAAAACAGTGTTAGTCCACCCGTTCTAACTCGGCTTAGGTGGGTTCATTTCGTTACGGTCATTTTTAGTTAGGTACGTGCGTCTTGTTTTTTTTCTATGCATCTTGTGCCAAAACCTTTGCTTAGGCTAACACCCCATATGTTCGGTCTATGAATGCAGAGTATGGGGTCAACCACAGCCGTTTCGTGGATTTCCACCTCTTTATCTTTTTTTCCAAAGCAGGCCAACGAAAACAGTGTTAGGACACCTGTCCTAAGCGGGGTTAGGTGGGTACGTTTGGTTAGGGTAATTTTTAGCTAGGTACGTGGGTCTCTTTTGTATTTGTTCCCTATGCATTTCGTGTCCAAACATTTTCTTAGGCTAACAGCTCTATGAATGCAGAGTAGGAGGTCAACCACACAGCCGTTTTGTGCATTTCCTAGTGTGAATTTCCGTCGTCTTTGTAACCCCCCACCCAAGAAAATGACAATTTGTCGAAAATTACATTTTTCCTAACTATACAAACCTGAGGTCCTTTAACAATAGGAAGTAGCTAGCGGCAGCTGGAACAGTCGTAAGCTTCGAACAAGGGGAGAACAGTAGTTAACTGCTTGTCCGACAGTGCGCGCACCTGCGCGCCTGAGAGGTAAGAATCACTTTTGCTTTAGGCCCATGCAAAAAATGCAGAGTGAGGGGTGGCATGAGGTGGGACTATATGTTAAAAGGACCCTCGGTTGGTTTGGTATAGTTAGGAAAAATGCAATTTTCGACAAATTGTCATTTGTTCTGATACGTTATACAAACCCTCGGTCCTTTAACAATAGGAAGACTCACTTCTTGGTGGGAGGAATCTTAGTCTTTGTGAACAAACTGGTGTTTGCCCAACCTTGGAATGCCTCCCTGGTCGTAAGAGCGAGGGAGGGATCCAAGCCTCTGTCCTATTGATCGGGGTGTGCACCGCAGGATCAATGGTCAGACCTCTGGACCGAGTACTAAGAGAGAGGCAAGCGTATCTCTTCATACCAGCAAGCAAGAACTTGTTCCTGTTTGCAAGAGGCAACATAAAGTTATGGGTTTGTCTCTTGTTGGCTTCCACTTCCCCCACCCTTGTTGGGGGAAGTGGTGGATAATTGCTCCCATCCCTAGTGAAAAGGATAGGATGGGGCTCTGTTGAGTAGCTCACCTGCATCTCGTCCTTATCCAGCAGGGTGACGACCGTATCCCTCTACCCATAGGTAGAGGGGGAGAAAAAGATGGGAAGAGGAGCCAGTCACACTCTCATTCACTCATCCATTCCCCCCCCCCCCCCCCCCCCCCCCCCCCCCACCCCCCCCTTCTTACAGTCACACCAGGACTCGATGCTGTTCAGCCTGCGAGGGTCTTGGGTTCGCTACACAATGTGTTGAGCAGCCACCACGGGTCCCAAGGAAAAAAGAGTCCAAGGACCTGTGGGCAATATCTGAAGGTAGGAGGAGGTGCATGTGGTCTGGTTGGACAAGACCCCTGCCTTCAGTACCTGCGCCACGGAGAAGTTATTGCGGACAAAGCAGCATCTCCTTCGCATTGAAGGCGGTGAAGTCCATTAGGGAGGGGATTGTGAAGGACTCGAACTGACCGTCAGGGACCGAAGAGTTCTGAGTCTTCGCTACGAAGTTTAGTACGAAATCGAGCGTCACGGATCCCCATCCCCTGGATGCTTGACTTCGCAGGAAAAGTCATGCAGTTCCCTCAGAGGAAAAGAAGGGAATAGTCATATGACCTATCCCTCTTCTCGACTTCGGTGATGTCCAGTACCCATACTGATCTATCCGACTGCAGCGAAGTGTCTCGCATCCTCCTATCCCCATGCAGCGAGTTCTTCTCGGTAGTGGATAGGACACCGCCACTCCATGGTGGGTGTCGATGGAATGGGTACTGGGACAAGCTATTAGGACGAAGTAATGATTGATCGAGAACCACCGAACTAAGTCCACAGCGTAGTTCGTAACCGACTTGGGCACTCTGACAGCTGCCGACTGACTGGTTCGGTAGTAAGGCAAGTTGTCCAAGCATCCGAGTAAGTCACGTGACCTTCGCCCTTTAAAGGGTTATGCCGAGAGACCAAACAAATAGTGTATTTGTTTGTCACCGATGCCGGACGGCAAGGCGATTATTCTCTTAAGGCATGTGCCCAACAGGCGAAAGTCAATTGCCTTCTAGAGACCGAGGTCCCTGAAGGCAAGACATTCTCATAGTAGTTGAATCTCAGCTAAGGAGAAACAACACTATGTGCCGTTGAAGACGAAGGTAGACATTGAATGCAACCTACGTCTTCACAGGCGAATCGAGAGAAGGATTCTCAAGATTCTGAACCTGTGCTTACAAATGACTGAAAACGCTAACCGCTATTTCATTGCTGTTCGGTGAGGAGTTGTAGTTGCAATGAAAGCGGGGTGCTTTTCAGTAATGAAAACACAGGGGAGAGCCGCCTGAAGAACTGCTTCTCATGGGCTGAACATTTGGAAGTAGAGCTGGCAGGTCGGGGAGTAGGCGATGTTTTCCGATACATCTGTTAATTCGGGGTGAACAATGAATAATTGCACCCCTACGAATACGAGATATTTTGAAGACAATTCAAAAATCTGCAAAATCATTCGCATTATCGCAGTGCGATGCAGCGGGAGACTAGTACAGACTTCTGTTACCGTGCGGTAAGCAGAAAGATGGAAGAGTCCAAGAGATATCTCTGTTGAAAATTCTCGCAATGTCGAAGGCGATGAAATAGAGTGTCACGGCAGTAGATGGTCATTTATGTATGCGAGAATCCCCGTTAATCAGAGACCTAAGTCTGTGATTGTTGGGCAGAGATACGGGTTGGTAGTCAATCAATGCAGGGGAGAGAGACATAACTGACCGTGCATCTCGGAGAGCCAGCTGCAACTGAGCTGCCTAGGGCAGTTCAAATACGCAGTAGCTCTCGCTGACTCATCATCCTGAGTTGCCAGGTAATCCATTCCACGAAGGAATGCGTTCGGCTAGGACCATTGAGCATAAATAAAAGATATGCTCAAGCAATTATATTTAAACGAAACGGATTTCGGTAAATACAAAAGCTGAGTTGGTGCTGTCGTGACAATACCATAAGTATCTAAAATCACAACTGGTAACTCCTGGGAGGTTGCAGGCAGCCCCAAGTTGCAGTTCAATTAGGATACTAGTCATCTCGGTCACAATCCGTAGAGTTAACTACGGTATGCGCCTGCAACCCGGACAATTCAACTGCTTAACAGAATCATGTCGCGAGGGTAATATACGTAGTATATTTGTAGGTTTCTGTACAACGACCTCCATCTTAAATTCTTTTCCCCTCGAGGAATGAGAATAAGGATTGGAGATCGACCACCTTCGTTCTCTAGTCAGGAGAGTGAAGGAGAAGTCTTTCCCAAAGGAAAGCTTCAATGGTGAACAGAATACCGAAGATGAAAGTTCAAGCCAAACTGGATGTTCCCGTCCGTTCTTCTCTATTCCAGGTTTGTCACCTACTGTGAGATACTTTTCTTTCAGCAGCAGTCTTCTTCCAAATGCTAGAAATTCCAGGAATTCGAGCATTAGGCAAGGTTCCTGATTATCGTGGTAACAATTATCTGGGTTTCTCGTCTCGCTCACTTTGGACCGTGGTCTCGCCTAAGTGTTCGGAGATCGTAAAAAACTCGAACACTCTGAGAGTGCTAGAAATTCCACAGAATTCTAAGCACTCTGCGAAACCCCCACCGAATTCGTCAAACGATTATCGTCTGGTGGTCCTCTTGATTCCCGTATAAATCGAGGATGGGGCAGAATCCTTCCTCAATGACCGGGGCTTACGTCAGGTAGGACCTGAAGGTCCCCCCGGTAGCGCAGTCCCCAACATGGGAACCTACAGAGAAATCTCTGTAGGATCCCTCCCCTTTCCCTCATAGCCGTAAGGAGAGAGGGAATGGGGGAGGAATTGGATACTCGCTCGCCTTCCCAGCGGAACTAGCAGTTGGAGAAGAGTAGGAGCAGCCATTGCCTTGCGGTGATGGCCTCTCAGTCTGGAAAAACGTATTGTCAGAAAACGTTTCTCCCCCCCTCCCCCCGATGAGGGTTACGGACTCGCACTGTAGGTAAGGATCTGCCGCCACTGTCAACGTTGTCTGGGTGGGGCTGATCGACACCTGACAGGAGAGAGCTGATACCGTCCTCTGATCATTCCAGTCCTCATTGAGGTCGAAACCTCTGTAGAAATGCCGCTGTCGCAGTAGAGGAGGTGGAATTAGCTTGTTCGACCGGCCGGACCTGAGCGAGCCATCTTGTCCGGAGACGAGAGGCTCTACCTGGTCCAGAACCGAGTCGAAAAGCTCCGATCACGGCAAGCCCACCGTCAGTCTGGGTTCCCTTCTTCGGGCTTCAGAACGACTTGAGCCGTGACGCGGGCTCTGCTGGTGGGAGCGGCGATGTTTCCCCGAGGTCGTTGTGCTGACGAATCAGCACAATAACCTCAGTACAATTCCTCTGGATCTCGGAAGTCACAGCATCTTGCAGAGTAGGACCGTCAAGCCCCTCGAACAAGAGCATATTCCGAGAACCTCCCCCTTAAGGAGGGGGAACTGCGATAGACCCCTCTCGGATTTCTCCTGCCACTTGCGCGTACGTCCTGGTCGGTCCGAAGATCATACCTGGTACTTACGGCGTTGTGACGGGATCGTGCGGGGCATGCCCCTCACGATCACCCCGTTGTGCCTCGCTCTTCCCGGTGCAAACCGAGGAAGCTGCAGGCACGGGAGAGGAAGACATGACGCTCCTCTTTCACTCACTGGCAGAACCAGCGGGCTTGGAGGGCTGCAGGCAATCGCCAACTTGCAGGCCTAGTCGAGCCGTTTCCCAGGGAAAAACGGCTCGACCGAGAACAGCGGCCCCGATCTCGTGTGCAGAGGAGCTGCCGCTGGTCCCCCTATCCGCCCGGTTCCTGTGGGAGCGGCGGTCAAGAGACCTGCAGAGACCAATGTCGTGGTGAGACCGGTGCGTGTCCTCGCGGCGCGTCATACCGCTGGTACTACCCGAGGCTGGCGCCAACGATCGGGAGGGGGGGACCTCTTCCCAGCCTCAGCCCGTGGCTGGTCAGAGATAGTCACGTCTACCAGGGTTACCAGCTGGTCGCTGCAAGAGCGGCCGCTGGCCTGGCGAGAGTCACCTGAGCGGCTCTCACCAGCTTCTGCTCCGTGCTGCGGTCCTGGCGCCGAGCGAACTCTGGCACCAAAACTTTGGCTATATGGTCTCCCGCGGGAGATCATATACTCGGAACCTCTTGCAAACGAGAGACCGAGCCGGAACCTGGCAGTTAGCGGCAGCGGCGCTAAAACCAGGCGAGGAAGTACCGGTGGTAGCCGGTACCCCTCTGGTCCCCGTCTTCTTCTTCCTTGCGGAAGGGGAGACGGGCCCTGTTCCTGAAAGAGCAGGAGGACCGGCAGAAGAACCCCCCCGTGGGTGGGACGAGCCCTTAGAAGTTCCCGAAGGAGCCTTCTTAGGGGGGAAACCCGGGTTACCAGCTGGTCGCTGCGAGAGCGGCCGCTGGCCTGGCGAGAGTCACCTGAGCAGCTCTCACCAGCCTTATGCTCCGTGCCGCGGTCTTGGTGCCGAGCGAACTCTGGCGCCAGAACTTTGGCTGCACGGTCTCCCGCAGGAGACCGTACACTCGGAATCTCTCACGAACGAGAGACCAAGCCAGAAACTGGCGTAGCGGCAGCGCCGTTAACACCAGGCGAGGAAGTACCGGTGGTAGCCGGTACCCCTCTGGTCCCTGTCTTCTTCTTCCTTGCGGAAGGGGAGACGGGCCCTGTTCCCGAAGGAGCAGGAGGACCAGCAGGACTCCCCGTCCCACCGGAGTGGGGCGGGCCCTTAGAAGTTCCCGAAGGAGCCTTCTTAGGGGGGGGAGGCAGCCTTCTTCTTCTTCGGCTTGGTAGCCTTAGAAGTCGAAGGGGAAGAGGCGGCAGCAGACGACGAAGAAGACGACGACGACACCTTTCTTTTCTTCTTCGTCAGCTCCCGCAGGACAGACGTCAGATCCTCCATCCAGGACGGAGCCAGGGCAATTGCCGAAGCAACACGGCCCGGCTGCACCTGTCCGGAAGGACCTGAGTCTGGGGCAGCAGCACCGTGGACAGGAACGACGTGGGCAGGAGCGGGAACAGCAGGAGCGGCGAGAGCGGCTGGGCCAGCAGCAAGAACAGCGGTAGCGGCAGGTACGGCAGGCAAGTCAGGTAACCCAGGAGGCTTAGCTTCAGCCATCGACATCCTGGGTACCAGTGGCAGGTCCAGGGGAGCTTTTGGGCAGCGGAAGTCTGGGGTCGGCAGCACAAAGAACCCAGGTGGAGTGGCACACCCCTCCTCGGTACGGCAGCGATCGGCCCTTAAACGGCGGCTGTCGGCGTCACCGTCATCACATGCGGGGTATCACAAGGTGAGGAGGGGCGGCGTACCCTGGGGTAGTGTTGTGGTGATCACCGCTCTATAGGTGACTGCCCCCGCCCCCGCCAGATGCTGAAACAACCCCTGGACACTAGGCACGCCCTGCAGACCCAAGGACGCCCACACCTGTCCCAGGTTACTCATTCTGCGGAAGCAACAAAAGAGTGATTAGTGGAGGGACACCCTCGCGCGGGGGTGGGCTAGCCCCACCCCGAACGAACGGGAGACCCCGAAAACAATTGTACGTCGGGCACCGAGAGCCCTCCTCCACGCTCAACGGTTCGGGCGAGGAGAAGGACCCGGATACTCCTCCCCCCTGAAGGGGAAGGTGCCATTCGTGGGAGCTGAGCGGGAGGAGGCAGGAAAAAAGACGAAGAATCGGTTACCAAGGGAGTCGCGGGAGAGCTTTCCGACGACTTCTTGGCAGGCTTTCGCTTCCCCCGCCCCCGCACAGCATCCACTGCACCTACACCAATAACGTTAAGGCGCGAGAGCAAACGTGCCCTCTGCACCGAGCGCAATAATAAAGATTAATTCCCGGTATGAGCGGGAACCAATCCATAATGAGTATTGATGCAATGAAATAAAATATAAAGTGAAACAGAATACTGCACTTGCAATTCACTTTCACACAATATAAAAGGGGAAGGATCAATTCCCGGGTAAGAGCGGAAAATAATCCAGAATCAAATAATATATGAAAATGAAAAAGAATACTGCTCTTGCGTTCACTTTCATACAAATTACTAAAGGGCTCGTGCCGCGAGCATTCTCGCCCTCGGCCCCGAGCGTACAGGGCAAAATATAAATGAAAAAGAGTACTGTAATTACAAGTTTCACTTTCACAATTTCACCCAGAAATAAACGACTCGGCACGAGTGCGCTCCCACCCTCGGCACCGAGAACATATTCATGAGGATCAACTTCAGGAAAGGAGCGGAAACCGCCGCATCTACGGCGATAGCTCCATTTCTAGACCCATAATTTATTTAATTAATGAAAATGAAAACAGAGTACTTACAATTTCATTTTCAAACCAAACAAACCAGTAGTGGAAAACACAATATAAACAAAGCATACGACAATGAAGCGGGCGGAGAGCGATGATGAACACGTCCTCCACACACGCGGCCAAAAGCAAAAGTGATTCTTACCTCTCAGGCGCGCGCACTGTCGGACAAGCAGTTAACTACCGTTCTCCCCTTGTTCGAAGCTTACGACCGTTCCAGCTGCCGCTAGCTACTTCCTATCGTTAAAGGACCGAGGGTTTGTATAACGTATCGGAACAACCCCGGTTTCCCAATACATCCCCCTTACCGTTTTCGGCAGATTTTCAACAAAAACTAATATTTCCATTTTCATTTCCGTGTCCGTGGCTTCCCCCACCCAAAACCCCGATTCCCAAAGCTTCCCCCCTTACCGTTTTTATAAACTTTTGGGTATTCCACTACTGCACGTTTTCAAAAATAGAGCCAAAACATACGTCCGCCATCTTGTTTGTATTCGTCCGCCAAAAGTACTCTTGCCCAACGAATCGACAGGCGCTCCTCCATCTTATATTTATCTCCATCTTCATCCCAAGACAGTGTATTATATTTCTCAACCCCTAATTCTCCTATAACATGCAAGAATGTTGCTACCCTTCGTCTGTCAGCTTCCTTGTCTAAGCCTATGGCAATTTCATAGTTAAAAGCTTCTTTAAATTTCTTCTATTTGAGGGCTACATTAGTACTTGCACTAAAGTCCATAGGACTCGGTGGAGTTAGCTGTATATTCATCTTTATGGTACAAAGCTACCTTAATTGTGATGAGAAAACTTATCCCACTGGGGAAAATTTATTTCTTCCTTAATCCAGCTTATATGTAGATAAGAACCACTCCTGACACCATGTTACGGGTTCTCATTGATAAGCTGAGGGTAATTAACATTAGTTTATTAAATAAGTTACCAAAATAATATACAGCATTGACGCGCCAACATGTGGTTATCGGGGGAGAATTCGGAAGTCCCTCTGGTCACGTGACTTACCCAAACATAAACAACACATATCATTCACAAACTTAGACAGCGTACCAAACAATATTCGTACACTGATTACTTACAAAATCCAGATCACAACATTCACATATTGTTACACTCACCCATACAAAATTTTTAATCACCCATTAATCCAAAATCAAAAAAGTAATACTTATCAACCCAACAATTAACTGATAAACCTATGGGAATTCATTACAACTTTGGCACACGCGAGAAGAAGAAAGAGGGGAAGGCAGGAGAAGAAAAATACCTCTGTACAAACTACTACCCCTTCCTTGCAAAAAAAATAGAAATAAAAAAATAAATAAAACCCTTAGCACATAAATTTGAGACATGATGTTCACTCGACCCTGCTTGCCATGACAAAATTTGTTACTGAGTTTAGTTCATCATCGATTGATTTGATTGTTAGTGAACCGTAATTATAATTTTACAAAATTAAAAAAATCAATTATCTGGAAATACATGTATAACTTGGTAATATTTATGATTGTCTTGTATAAGAGGTCCCACAAGGGGTTGTAAATAGTCATTTTCAACTTCTCTCAGAGAAGGTGGGGAGTTTTTTTAAGAATTTTTTTATTTACCAATAATCCATTTGCATATGTTCCTTTTTTCCATTGAGGTTTTTTTTTCTTAAGTTGTCTTACCTCAAAGTTTCCCTGGCCTGGGGGTGCTGCGTATGCTTTTTAGCCCGGCTCTTAAGGGTTAATTTTGTATTTTAATTTCTGTTTTTTCTCATTTATTTGTATTTCATTTATTTTTAAAGATTTGCATGGAATTTTATTTATTTCATTTATTTGTGCAAATTATTTATTCATATTTGATTTTGTATTATTTTTATTTATTTTTAATCATTTTGTATTTATGTTTATTTACTTTTATTTTTTATAGTTTATTCATGATTATTTTTTATTAATTTTTATGTATTTGTCACCTTTATTCTTGTTTATGTTATTTATTTTATTTTTTTTATTTATTTATTTGTTTTCCAATTTATTTCCATAAATTTATTGTTTTATCTATTTTGTTTTTATATATTTCATGTTTTTATGATTTCTTGTTAAAATTTGCATTGATTTTTATATATTTTTATTTTTGTTGTATTTAAAAAATTTCTCTCTATTTTTTATTACTTTTATTCAATTCTAATTATATTTTCAATTATTCATTTATTTACTTTCATGCTTATGTCTTTTCATTTACATTTAAATATCTTTATTAACTTATATTTATATTTATTTATTTATTCATTTTGAGTTCTTTTTTTTATATTTTTATTTGTTATTTATTTTCTTCTTTATTTAGTTATTTTGAATTATTGTTATTATTTCATTTTTTATTTTTTGTAGTTTCTCTTCTTTTTTATTATGTATAATTTTTATTTATTTTAGTATATTTCTATTTTCATTGTTTTTTTAGCTATATATTTTATCCATTTTTATTTTTTTATTTTTTTTCATATTTTATTTCTATTTATTTTTGTTTCTAATAAATTGTTTATTTTTTGTTACTTTTTCTAAATATTTGTCATCTTTTTTAAATTTATTTTCTATTCATTTTTTCCATATTTTTATTCATCTCTATACTTTTTTTATCTGATTTCATCTTTACATATTTATATATATTTTTTCATTTAATTTTTACATTTTTTGTTTTATTATTTTTAATCTTTTTCTTTATTATTTCCATTTCATTAATTTAGTTTTATATTGATTTTTGTTTTATTTATTAAAATTAATTTTTCTTTTTTCTTGTTTAAATTTCATTTATCTTTAATATTAATGTATTATATTCATATTAATTTTTTTTAATTTTAATTTTAGTTATTTTTAATCTATACTGTATTTTTTTCATTTAAAAATTTTTCTTTTTTATTTGGTATTATATTTTTTACTTTATTAAATTTATTTTGTATTATATATTTGATTTTTGGTATAATTTTTGATTTTATATTTGTTTTATTTCTTTTTCAACTATTTCATTTTTAACTCAATTTTGTTATTTTGCTATATTAGGTATAACTATTTTTATTCATAATTGCTCTTATTTA
>NC_061095.1:29873061-29920802 GCF_015104395.2 Macrobrachium nipponense | reverse complement strand
GAAGAATCAGGGAGGAACTCACACCCGATCCCTTTTTCACCTGGCAAGGGAAGTTCTGCTATGGGCAGATGTGAAAACCAGATCAAGATTCTGACGAGATTCGTCGCAGGTGTACAGAACGTCAGAAGCGGACCTTCTCAGTCGACAAGATCAAATCCTGCCAACAGAGTGGACCTTACACCAAGAAGTGTGTCAGCAACTATGGAAGTTGTGGGGACGTCCTCTGGTCGACCTGTTCGCGACGTCGAGGACGAAAAGGCTTCCTCTGTATTGCTCCCCGGTCCTGGATCCAGGAGCAATTGCGGTGGATGCATTGCTCTGGAGTTGGAGGCAGGCCTAGACCTTTACGCTTTTTTTTCCTCCTCCATTCAAGATGATGGGGGAAGTCATGAGGAAGTTCGCAGCTTCAGAAGGGACAAGGTTGACCCTGATCGCCCCGATGTGGCCAGCAAGAGAATGGTTCACAGAGGTCATGACATTCCTTGTGGACTTCCCAAGGGACGTTGCCCTGGATGGAGAGATCTACTCAAACAGCCTCACTTCGAAAGGTATCACCAAAACCTCTCCGCTCTGGATCTGACTGCGTTCAGACTATCGAAAAGTTGGCCAGAGCGAGAGGTTTTTCGAAAGCAGCTGCGAGAGCAATCGCTAATGCTAGAAGAGCCTCTTCAAGAGCTGTTTACCATCAAAACAAAGTGGGCCTCCTTCAGGGCATGGTGCAGAAAGGAAGGAATTGGTGCAGAAAGGAAGGAATTTCCTCTTCGACGACCTCTGTGAACCAGATAGCCGATTATTTTTGCTTGTTTTCTTACAGAAATGTGCAAAAATTGGCAGTCCCGACCATTAAGGATATAAAAGTATGTTGTCGGCCGTTTTTTGACACAGAGGACTGGAACCTCCTGACAACAAGGATCTCCACGACCTTTTGAGATCATTTGAAACACCAAGATTCCACAAGCGAGACTGCCTTCTTGGAACCTCGATGTGGTTCTTAAACATTTAATGTCAAGTCCTTTTGAGCCTCTCCACGAAGCGTCTCTACGGGACTTGACGAAGAAAGCGCTTTTTCTAACTTCTCTGGCGACGGCGAAGAGAGTTAGTGAAATCCAGTGTTCAGTAGCCAAGTGGGCGCCTTCAAGGGGGACAAACGCTGTCTGCTCGTTGAGTCCAACTTTCTTGGCTAAGAATGAGAACCCGTCTAACCCTTGGCCCAGAGCTTTGAGATCAAAAAGGTATGTCGAGTCTCGTGGGTCAAGAACCAGAGAGAGCCCTGTGCCCTGTCAGGGTCTCTCAAGTTCTATATTCACAGAAACTAAAGAGGTAAGAGGTCCCTCAGGTAATCTCTGGTGCTCGGTGAAAAGACCAGAATTGCCTTTGTCAAAGAATGCTGTGGCTTTCTTTTTGAGGACGTCATTAAAGAGGCTCATTCATCTTGCCAGAAGACTGATTTGAGCCTCTTACAAGTGAAAAGCTCCACGAAGTCAGAGCCGTAGCTACCTCTCTTGCCTTCCAAAGGAATATGTCTATCAAGATATCCCTTGATAGCACCTTTTGGAGGAGCAATTCCGTATTCGCCTCACATTACCTTCGGGATGTGAGAACGATTTACGAGAACTGTAGTTCTTTGGGGCCATATATTTCTGCGGACACAGTTTGGGGGCTGAAGGTAGCTCTCTCCCTATCCCTTAGCTTAGAATAGGTTAGTTTTATTGTTGTGTTTTTGTTGATGGTGAGATCTTCTGTGAAAATCTCCCATTCTTTAGATTAACTGTCAGGGGTTTTTTTGGTTAGTTGGTCAGGTGGTGGTCAGTTGCTTCATAGCCCTCATATGTTTGGCTCGATGGTCTTGTCACGTTGAGGTCACGTCCCCGTTGACAGAGCATCCAGAGCGCACCAGCACTAAAGGTCTCCACCTGGCTGGCAACTCTGATTAAAGCAGAAGCAGGCTTAAGTGACAGTAATCACAGAGTCTACTTTGCTAACAGGTAAGGAAACCAAGATGTACATCATCTACTTAATTTAAGTTTCCTAAAAATCCTATTCTGTCTCTTCCCACCATCTGAAGGTGGGATTCAGCTATATATATATCTGACAGGTAAGTTTCATGAACAAAATGTTATTGTTATAATACAATTAAGTTTGGTTCAATACTTACCTGGCAGATATATATAATTGAGTGCCCACCCTCCTCCCCTCAGGAGACAGTGGCATGGATAAAATATGATAGAAAATGGGAATGGTTCCTGATATCTGCTTCCCAGCAGCGGGAATGGGTACTACCACCTGGCCGCCTACTACGTGTGCCGCGAGTTTTGAAATTCTGTCGGACGTCAGAAATACAGCTATATATATATCTGCCAGGTAAGTATGAACAAACTTAATTGTATTATAACAATAACATTTTATATAGTTATTTTTGTTTTTGAGCTTTGTGCAGTATATAGTTTTTATATTTTTCCTTTAGTTTCAGATATAATTATTTTTATCTTTTTCCCTCAGTTTCAGATTTAAGGGAATGGGAAGAAGAAAACTTAGTTAATATGCAGAGGTCTTGCATGTCTTCCTCTCATAATATGAGGCCCAAACGCAGGTCTTCAAGTTATGAAGATTATAGTTACAAAAAACAAGAAATGTGCGAAGAGAGTTGTGTAGAGGAAGAAGATAACAAAGAAACTAAAACATCTTCACCTATTCTTGGTAAGAAAAAGCATTTCAGGAAATGCAATGCTTTATCACCACAAACTGTATCATCGTTTTGCAGTGATGAAAGTACCAACTCCTGTAGTCCAATGAGGGCGAGGAAAAATTCTTCAACATTGAGAATGGCTCACTCCTCCCCAACTTCCTCAGCTGATCATGTTTCCATACATAGAAAAATTATTCAAAGAAATATAATACCACTAGACAAACGAACACAAAGCAGAGGTTGCAGCTATCAAAAACATGCTCTCCTTAGCCCTGTAGGATCAAAGAAATCCACTGAAGCTGAAAGCCCATTATCCTCTTTTGTAGAAAAAGAAGATTCATTAATTGGAAGTATTGACTTTGAAGAACTGGATTCAATTTGCCTGTCTGTCATGTCCACTCCAAAGAGTAGTGTTTCCTCTAGGAAAAATAAAAAGGCCAGAGTTTCTGAAAAAGAGTGCACTCCAAAGAGAAATATATATTCATCAGAGGAAAACCACTATTCTTCTGAAAAACGATGCAACCATTCACACACATTTAAATTAAATGAATCTCCTCGTGATATTTATATTTCAGGTAGACGATCCTGTAAGAAAGATGTACAATATAAATCATGTATAGAAAATGACAGTGAATTATGTCATGAAAGAACTGAAGATTCTCCCATTATTGAACGTGTACATAATACAAGCGGCGTGAGTTTTCTTGGTGGGTTTGGTGATGAGGATTCCCCAGATCTCTTTGAAGCAACACCAGTTTCAAAAAGTTATGCTGTAAGTAAGAGTAGAGGCAGTAACTTTGAAAGTGAAACTGACCTCTTTAGTGATGAAACTGATATGTTCAAAGGTGTCTCAGACAGCCATAGTAAATTTGAGGAAAATTTTAAAGACCACCCTACCAAAAAAATTGAAACTACCAAAAATAATTGCATTTTAAAGACTTTTGAAGCAGACACAAAGAATTTCCAAGTTCCTGGAGAGCCATTGTCATCAGGAGCACCTTCATTTGTATCGAGTGAAAGCAATGTTAATGCGGAGTCATATTCTGTTGAAAATGCTTCTTCAAGTGATTCGCAAGTTAGTTTCAGTAGTACCATGGAATCACAACCTTTGATTGCTCGTCTTCAAGGTAGATTGGATGGATTTCAATCTACTCAAACATGTGGTGAGTACGTTATGCTGTAATGTTATTTAGATAAATGGAATTAGAGTATAGTTATAAAAGTTTAAATTTGTTCGTATGAAATTACAAACCATAACCTTATTATAGCTCAAGGTGGAAACATTCATTGAAGCTTGATAACAAGTGGTTATTTGTGGTAACTGATGAGTGGCAGGATGAATCCTTCACATTTTTCAGCTATTGTCAAGTATATGTACGTACAAGATTGCTTCCAAATAAATAAGTTTGTTTGCCATCTATTTTGTGGTTCTACACACAACTTACATTATTATTAGGTTCATGTCATGGTACCCATAGCCTTGATAAAAATCCATAGCTGGCTCGTTCATCTGCTTCCTCTTTTCCAGGGAAGATCCCTCTCAATATGCTTGGATCAGTCAAGATCCAAGGATCCCTTTCCTTAAATTCATGCAAGCAGTTTAGGTGACTTAGTATCAACTCTTATGACTATTCAAATTCTCTTGATTTTCTGTAACGGAGCCAGCCTACATGCTTAGTATAGGTTATTTTCTGATTTTTGGCGAGATGTGTTCCTTCACAAGTGTTTCTGGTTTTGGATATTCATTGTCCACAAGTAACTACACACAGGAATCGGGTTCTAAAGGGGTTTTACACGGTCAAGTATGTAGGCTAATACATTGGACAAAACGATGTTTGGAGCATGTTTGACTGTGTGAAAGGGGGTAAACATGTTGGACCAATGTGTTGGACGGCTGCCTGATCGGGTCTGACTTTTGTGGGCAGGGTTTGCTCGTTCATGTCCATGTATGGTCATCTGAAAAACGCATCAATCTCAAATGTCATACGTATACTACTCAAATCTCTGGGAGGTAACATCTGTAGCATCTCCTTCAGTGACTGATGGGCCCTATTATTTTGGGAATGAGTGACACGTCTGCCATCACCCTTAACCCCTTCAGCACTGGACGTACACTGTACGTCTTTTACGGTACAGTAATAAAAGACCGGGACGTACGCGTACTCTTTCATCCCTCCTCGAAAAGCAAAGCGTTTTCTTTAGCTTGGATGGTTTCCAGACACAGTATTGTGTACGAGAGAGGTGCTGAAGCTCCACCCACAATTCATTCTAACCAATGAGCGTCCGATGGACGTCGTGACGTCATTTTCATATGGGATATTAGGAGGGGTACTGGCCACAACATACCAGTGCGCCTCAGGCTATTATCTTGAGAAGGATTGATTACGATTTTGTCCCGTAAACCATGTAGATTTGAATTCCAAATCTTTTTCCCCTTTTGATTGCAGTTATTATATTGTTTTTTTTTTTTTTCAGTATCATGTCAGATGAATAGTGTTTCAGAGTCAGGGTCTGAGTACCTGCCAAATCTATCAGATGATGATTATAGTGATAATTTTTTAGAGGTTGACAGTGACAACGAGTGTTTTTGGAAGACATTGAACCTCTTGTCGATGAAGGCTGGCAGTTCATAACTGATCCATCTTGTGACTTGCGCCCAGACCCACCCCCCCCTGATTCACGGAGGGTGGCAATGGGATTCCTGCTTATACACCAGATTTCATCTGCTTACGTGATGCATTTTTTTCCTTTTTTGTGGTGATGTAATTGACAAATTGTGTGAATGGATGAATGCTCGGGCAGAGTAGTACTTTCATTCAACAGGAAAGCGTAAGGTGAAAAGGACTTCTATGGAGGCCTGTTACTTGTGATGAGATGTGTTTTTTATAGCTTGCAGATGATAATGGGGGGTGAAGATAAACTGCCCCATATGTATATACGTATTGGTCACGAGATGCTGTTGCTTTTTTTATCATTATTATTATTATTATTACTATTATTACTGTTTTTATTATTATTATTATTATTACCAGCTGCCTAAACATTCATTGATGTATATGCTGTTTCTGTATGAAACCTAGGAATAACTGTTTCAGTAAGAAAACTAGTACTGCTATTACCACTACTACTATTTTACTACTACTTTACTACTTTTTCTGCTACTTTATTTCTATTACTTTACTGCTATTTCTACTACTTTATTACAGTTCCTACTTCTGCAATTACTTTTTCTACTAAATATTCCTATTTTTTCCGATATTCTTACTATATTTTTGTAATTTTTTGACAATGGGGTAAAAATATTCATTGATATCCATACACACAATGTTTTCACATAAGAATATGAAGGAAAAAATAAAAATATGATACATAAAATTTTAGTGGGAGCAAGTAATGATTGATACTCGCGGTCGACAGGGGGTCTCATGCGGTATGCAAGCATTAGCAGCAATGTAGCAGGCCAGTGGCGAAGGGGTTAAGAGCCAGGCTAAAAAGATCAATATGTAGCACCCCAGGCCTGGTAAACTTTGAGTTCGGCCAATTTAAGAAAAAATACATCAATGGAAAGAGGAAGAGATGAAAATGCACAAGGTGTAAGAAAAGAAAAATACATATATATAGGCATTCCCCGGTTATCAGGAGGGGTTCCGTTCTCGTGAGGGTGCTAGTAAGAAAAACCGCCATTAACTGAAACTCAGCAATTTATGGCGCTTATGGTGCCAAGTTTCGGTTAATGGCGCCTCCGTTAGGTATGCTATGTCACCATAACTCTATTATCGGCACCTTATGGTGCCAGTATCCAAAACTTGGCCCATTATAGTGCTATAAATCGCAGATTTTATGGTGCTAGACAAGTGCCGTAAAACCGGATCGCCATTAACCGAGTCCACCAATAACCAGGGACTGCCTGTATATACAGGTAGTCCTCAGTTATCAGCGGACTCAGTTAATGGCAATCTGGTAAGACTTTTCACTGTCTACTTCCAAAGTTATCGTTCCATACTTTCCTCTGTATTGCATCATGTACTTTTAGATCTCGCTGAGTATCAGCACCATAAGGTGTTGAGATTGAAGCCCCTTCCAAGAATTAATAAGTAACTTTATTGCCAGCACCCTTCTTTAAGCTGTTGCAAAGGGAATGCTATTATATTTTTCTGCCTTAGAGCTGAGAGTGATGTTAAGGCTACATTTTACAGTGTCCTGTAAGAATTGCCTGTTGGGGCAATTAAAACTTAACCAGATAAGTTAAATCCAGAACATCTTTATCCTCCTTTTAGAAACCTATAACATCTTTTTCAAAGGTTAATCCTGGAAGAGGCACAGTTAACCTTTTGCTTTGTGGTTTCTTTGCCAATGTTTTGTGGTTTCTTTGCCAATGGTTAAGCTTGGAGGCAAAGTTAACTTTTTGTTTTGTGGTTTTAGAAAACCTAGAATGTATTTGTGAAGGTTAAGCCTGGAAGAGGCAAAGTTACTCTTTTGTTTTGTGTTTTTAGAAACTTATAAAGTCTTTGTCAGGGAACACGAGGTCCTTTGTGATGTATTTGATTAGGCTAGTGCATGAGAACTAGCTCCATATCTTCTACCTTTATTGAAGGCAAACTTCATAATGTGTACTGCAGTTGTAACTTCATTTAGTGTTAAGTCAATTTGTTACTTCAGAATAGGATTGATGTGGCGCAGTAGAAGTGCAATTTGGTTTTTACCGCTCACTACCATAAGTATACAGAATTGTTTTTGAAAACAGTAAAGCTCTTAATCCACTCCAGTAGTGGATATTCTTTTCCTGAATCGAAGAAAGATCAGTTCTTTAGGCTCTTTTGTTTAAATCCTGGGTTTCAATATTTTGGGGAGCGTGAAGGTACAAATTTTGTATAGGAGCATACCTTTATATCGTAAAGGTATTTATTTTAAGTGACTGTTGTTTTAAAAGGCTTTTGTACCCAGGCACAGGGGTCACCTCATACCGCTTCTGTTTCATTCTGGCTGTATTGAAGCGGTTTTTTCCACAAGGCTGCTCTTTGCTGCGCATATATGAGAGCCTTGCTCTGTGAATGAAATCTAACTTCTGTTGGTAGTAAAATCCAGAAAGGATTCTGGATCAGGTGGGAATGTTCTGGGTTTCATGCAAGAAACTTTTAGCTTGAATGGCTGAGCAGATTTTTGTCTAGCTGCACTACCCACTGTCCTCTTCTTGATGTGGGAATCAGCTAACTTTAACAGTAGGTGAGATTCATCACAAATAATATAAATATTCATAATAAGATTTATTATTCTGATACTTACTGTTAAAGTAGACCACACCCAGCCTCCCCACAACTTACTGGGCTGTCAGGGAGAATTCTGACAAGAGCTAAAACATTCAAAACACACCTGGTGGAGAACAGGTAAACTAGGCAGTCATCCGGGCAGCCATTCAATTTTTTGTTTGAATGCTGACTCACCTAATTGGTGCGGAGATATAGCTAACTTTAACAGGAGGTAAGTATCCAAATATGTAATAAATTTTATTATGAAAATTTATGTTATGATTCCTGAATCTTTTGTTGGTTGCTGATGAATCTCCAAGACTTCTTTCAAAACCTGTCTTCTTAAGACATTGTCTCTTCTTTGAATTCTTCCAAAGATAGTTTGTTTTTGCCCTGACAAACTTCATATGGTCAGGAAGCTTGTCAGTATGAAAACCTGAAGTGATACGTACAATTGTTCATACTCCATTAATAAGGGATAATGAACTATGCTTAACTCAAATGTTAAATCACTGGCACCTAATCCTGATAGCCTCTGGCTTTTGCTAAAACATATTTATAAGAACCAAGCCATGATTAGATAGTTTTCTTCCACTAGAAACATGGTTTGCTCTTTTACGTTGCATTTTTAACCAAAACGAGGAACCATCCCAGCCCCTGGACCCGTGCTTTTTCCCTTAGGATTAATGGACATTCTTGACCATGAAAAAGAGAACTCTTGGGACTTACCCCTCAAACTGAATGGATTTTCTCTCTGAGGCATATCAAGGAAACCTTTTTCCAACTTCAGTGAAAGCTTAGAGCGCCAGAGTATAGTGTCTTTCTCTTTGACTATTGGCAAGTATCCGCCTCTTATTTTCTTCACTACGTTTTGTCTTTCATCCTACATGCGTTTACTTGGAATAGCAACCTCAGATCCTGGAGAACATTTCTTCTTTTCTGTGAAAGCTAAGGACTTTAGAGTTTCCTCTTCCCCTTTAACTTTCAAAGTCCTACATGTTCCTTGCTTCCATTCTCAGCTTAAGTGAGACCCGAGTTCTAGGGGCGGCAGCTACAGTCTTGAACAAGTTTTACAGCTTCCAGAGCCTCGAGTTAAGAACTCTCCTAGTGTCCAGTTTGCCTGGCGCCAACTACCGCTTGGCACCGACCATAGAGTTCCCAGCACCTTGAGTTTTCTGCTCTGGCTTTCAGCTTGCTTGGTGCCAGCTACAGTCTGGCTCCTAATGATGAGTTCCCA
This sequence comes from Macrobrachium nipponense, assembly GCF_015104395.2. Lineage (NCBI taxonomy): Eukaryota > Metazoa > Arthropoda > Malacostraca > Decapoda > Palaemonidae > Macrobrachium > Macrobrachium nipponense. The sequence continues at coordinate 29,911,633 of NC_061095.1, read as the reverse complement.
GCACCCCAAGCTTCTAGCTCACTTAACGTCCAGCTCATCTGGCGCCAGGTTTTCAGCTTAGATTGCTCCAAGCTTCTTGCTCACTGGGTGTCCAAACTCACCTGGCGTCAACTCTTCTGATGCCAGCTTTTGAGTTCTTAATGCCCAGACCTGCCAACTCTCCTAGTGCCAGCCACAGTCTAGCTTCTGCCCCAGAGCTCCCAATGCCATGAGGAGCTCCAAGCTTCTTGCTCACCTGGCGTCCATCTATCTTGATGCCAGCTAAGTATGGCACCAGCTTTAGAGTTCTCAAACCCAGAGCTCCCAAATCTCCTGGCACCAGCTATAGTCTAGCTTCATCTTTACAGTTCCCAGCACCCTGAGGAGCTCCAACACTGAGTTTCTTGCTCACCTGGTGTCCATCAATCTTGACGCCAGCTAAGTTTAGCACCAGGTTTAGAGCTTTCAATGTCTGCAAGCTCCCAGCAGCTTGCTTGGTGCCTTCTTTGCTTTGGTGCCAACAACATTGTGTCCAAGATTGAATACCCTGTGGGAGGAAACAGAGAACTTTCTCTTTTTCTTCCACCTTATAGTAAAGTACAGAGTTTTAGGGAGCCAGAGGTTACCATGTACCGGAGCATTCACCACTCTTGGTGGATGGTTTATGGTTTTATTTCAGTGTAGGTGTCAGTGTTGTCTCCAGGGCAAGGGCCAGCACCAATCATGCTTTGCTAGCCAGCGGTGTACTACCCTCACTGCAAAGTATCCACTAAGTAGGAGGTGACTCTGGGCTATACAGCCACACCACTACAAGTTAAGATGAGCAGCAACCACAGGCAGTATTTACCTGCAGTGGCTTTCTTAACTAATGGGAAATGACAGCATTGTTTTATACATTCAACTTCCCTGCCAGAATATATCCTTAGCTATAGACTCCGTCGTCTCCGACAGAATTTCAAATTTCGCGGCACACGCTACCGTAGGTCAGGTGATCTACCGCCCTGCCCTGGGTGGCAGGACTAGGAACCATTCCCGTTTTCTAATCAGAATTCTTCTGTCGCCCGGACCATCAACATTGTTGTTGGTTCCTCTCGATTGGTTTTTCTTTTTTTCACCGGCAATTGATCTTCTTGACCGACTTTTGGTGACGTATCTGATTGTTGGATTGGCATACGCTGTTGTGGACTGTTTTGTGGACTTGATTTTGGAATTTTCTTTAATAATGTCTGACTCTGGAATAGTTGTGAGACGTTGTGTGAATGTAGGCTGTAAGGTGAGGTTGCCGAAAGCTTCGGTAGACCCTCACACGGTATGCAAGGGTTGGCAGGGAGTATGAATGTTCTTTTACTAATACTTGTAAGGAATGTGAGAACTTGAGTGAGAACGAATGGAAGAATCTAACTAATTATTTAAAAAAAGAGAGAGAGAAAGAGTGAGGAAGGCTTCTTATAGAAGTTTTAAGTAGTTCTAGATCTGAACTAATTCCTAGCTTGGGATCTTCCCCAAGGGTAAGTATATTTGCTACTTCTCCTTCCATTGCAGCCCCTTCTCCTATTGCAGAACCTGTAGATCCAGCAAAAGAACTTGCGGATCTAAAAGCAGCCTTCAGTTGATGGAAAACAAATGGCTGCCATACAAGGTAATGGCTAGTGATTATTCAGTGGACAGTGATATGAGTGTCCCCAGTGTAGTGGAGGGGGCATCTGGTCGGACTCAGCAACGCTCCTAGGTCTAGACCTCTTCCAAGCTCACATGCCCAGAGAGAAGGAAGTCGAAAACCGAAAGGAGGTTGTGAGAATCCCCACCGATCAGGGTGTCCCTTCGGCGGTTTCTGTGACACCCCAGACTGCCAAGGATCGCTATTGTAAAAGCGTCCTGCGTGAGTGTTTTTCGTCGTCGGGATCTTCATCTCCGAGACGTGATTGGAGAGATTCAGATCGATCTCGGCCACTCAAGAGGAGTTGGAAGGCTCCGACTATTGATTCGACCCAGAAAACTTCCCTGAGGAGTCTCCCTCGGGAGTGAAGAAGGCAAGAAGAGCCATTCTTTCAACCAGAGTGAGAGGAGGCAGGAGGTGGAGGCTATGGATCCTCCCCTCCTCCTTCCCCTCCTCCCGAAGAGGATAAAGAGGAGGCTACGAAGAGATTCATGATGGCGATGCAAGAAAGCAGATTTCGTTCTTTTGTAGGAGTTCTGTCAAAGGAGCCTCCTAGAAGGAAAGACTCTCCCTTCCGATGGCAAAAGATCCTCCAGACGTACGGAGGTATCTGCCGCCAGGATCGATACTCCACTCGAGGTGAGGTTTCCTGTACGAACCTGGATGACCGATCAGACGTCTGGCACGGCCAGGAGTGAGGAGTCACCCAGGAGGCAGGAGCCAAGAGCCAGGAGTGAGGAGTCAACCAGGAGGCAGGAGCCCAGAGCCGGAGTGTGGAGGCATCCAGGCAGGAGCAGGAGCCAGGAGGCAAGAGCCAGGAGGCAAGAGGCAGGAGTCAGGAGTCAAGAGGCGAGCCAGGAGCCAAGAGGCAGGAGTCAGGAGCCAGGGCAGGAGTCAGGAGGCAGGAGCCAAGAGGCAGGAGTCAGGAGGCAGGAGCCAGGAGTCCGGAGTCAGGAGCAGGAGTCCGGAGTCAGGAGGCAGAGTCAGGAGCCAAGAGGCAGGAGTCAGGAGGCAAGAATCAAGAGCCAGGAGGCAGGAGTCGAGACTCGTTCCTGGAGTTTATGACTCTTCTCCAAATAGGAGCTCCTCTCCTTCAGAGCATAGGAGGTCCTGGAAGGACTCTTCCTCCAAACGTGAACTTTCTCCTTCGTCTGATCGAGGGTTAGACGAGTTGTCTGATGACGAACCTCCTGCTAATGAGGGACTATCGAGTATAAAGTCTTAGCCTCATTATTGGTTCAAGAATTTGGAGATTCTCTTAGTCCGGCGGCTCCTCCTCCTCCTCGTTCTCTCTTTTCGAGCTCGGCTACGGCAAAATCTTCGGCCTTTTTGAAAATGAAGCCTGCTATATCGTGAAGAAGGCACTCCATTCTTTAGATTCTTGGATGGACAAGAAGAAGGAGTTAGGAAAGACGGTATTCTGCATGCCTCCTTCCAAACTACATGGAAAGAGAGGTATTTGGTATGGGACAGGAGAGACTATGGGTCTTTCTCTACCTGCCTCTGCAGATGCGGACTTTTCCAATTTAGTGGAGGCTCTAGACGTCACTCATTAGGATCGGTCAGAGCAACGTGGAGCACTTCAGAGTTGAACCACTTTCTAAAGGGACTTTTTGTCACGTTTAGAGGTGTTCAACTTTCTGGATTGGTCACTCGGAGTTCTGGCCAACAAATCTAAAGATCCGGAGTTTTCTTAAAAACCCACCCAGCGATTCTCCATAGCGTCCTGTCTTGCATGGACAAGGCAGTACAGGACGGTTCGGGTGAAGTGGCTTCCCTTTTTGGTGCTGGTCTCCTGAAAAAGAGATCAGTATATGGATCCCTATTATCGAAGGGGTTTCTCCGAGCCAGATGGACTGCTTTATTGTTCGCGCCACTCTATCGTATCATCGTTTTCCTTCTCAGTTAGTGAAGGATATATCTCGCTCGCTAACTGAGAAGGCGACACAAGACCTAACACAAACGTCCAAAGAGGCGCCCTGTAGTGTCGCGATTAAGAAGGACTCTCATCCTCCTCAGCAGCCCTTTCGTGGAGGTACAGCGGCTCGTCCCCCTGCCAGAAAGAAGAGCTCTGATAAGAGAGGAAGGTCTTCCTTTAGTCCCTTCAAGAAATCCAAATGACTTGTTGCTCGCTTCAGCACCGTGGGCGCCAGACTCCCTGAACTTTGGGCAGGAGTATGGGCAAAAAGGGGAGCCGACCCTTGGTCAGTGTCGGTCCTAAAGAAGGGATATGTAATCCCCTTCGACAACAGCCCTCCCCTACATCTACGCCTCGGGAACTGTCAGCGAGGTACAGAGACCCGGTAATGAGAAAGACTCTCCTTCAAATGGTGGAACAAATGTGGGAAAAAGAGGCCATCGAACTTGTGCAGGATCCACACTCCCCCGGGATTTTACAAATCGCCTTTTTCTAGTACCAAAGGCATCGGGGGGGGTGGGAGACCAGTTCTGGACGTAAGTGCTCTGAATCGCTTTGTTCAGAAAAAGAAGTTTCGCATGGAACGTCCGCCTCAGTAATGTTCGGCTCTTCGTCAGGAGATTGGATGGTCTCTCTGGACTTGCAAGACGCATATTTTCCCACGTTCCCATTCACCATTTGTCAAAGAAATATCTTCGTTTTGTAATAGGAGACAAGATCTTTCAGTTCAGGGCTCTGTGCTTCGGTCTGTCTACAGCTCCGCAAGTATTCACCAACCTGATGGCGAATGTGGCAAGATGGCTTCACCTAGAGGGAATAAACATCTCCCTCTACTTGGACGACTGGCTGATCAGGGGCCAAGTCGGAGATTCAGTGCTTGGAGGACTTATCAGTAACAAAGGAACATGATAGATTCGCTGGGATTGCTCGTCAACCTCGAGAAGTCACAGCTGATCCCCAGCCAGAACTTGGTTTATCTGGGGATTCAGATGGATTCTCGGGGTTTTCGAGTATATCCTTCGCGAGAAAGAATCGAAATCGAGGTTTTGTCGAGAATCTCGAGCTTCTTAGAGAGAAAGAACAGTTCAGCGAGGGATACCTGAGCCTTTTAGGGACTGTCCTCACTAGAAAAGTTCTTCTCTCTGGGGAGACTTCACCTTCGCCCTCTTCAGTTTTTCCTCAAAGAGGTGTGGAGTTGGAAGACGGGACAACTCTCGGACATCTTCCAACTTCCACAAGAGGTAAGAGATCATTTGAAGTGGTGGATCCCTCCTCTTCAAAAGAACGAGGGCGTATCGCTTGCCCTGCAGAACCCAGACCAAGTGTTATATACCGACGCTTCGGAGTCGGGATGGAGCGACGCTAGGAGCAAGGGAGGTGTCAGGCACCTGGACAAAAGGAACAGGTGTCCTGGCACATCAATTGCAAGGAACTAGTGGCCATACACCTAGCCTTAAAGTTCTTCGAAGAGATAGTCAGAGCGGGGTGATACAGATAAACTCGGACAACACCACGGCTCTGGCTTACATACGCAAGCAAGGAGGCACGCACTCTTTCTCCCTCTATCAGTTAACAAGACACCTGTTAACCTGGACGGAAGAAAGAGGCATAACTCTCCTCACAAGGTTTTGTTCAAGGGATCAAGAATGTGAGAGCGGACAGACTGAGCAGGAGGAATCAGGTCCTTCCCACAGAATGGACTCTACACGAAGAAGTGGTGTCGAAGTCTTTGGTCCTGTGGGGGAGACCTCACATAGACCTGTTTGCGACGTTCCTCTCCAAAAGAATAGAGAGATTTTGGCTCTCTTAGTGGAAGATCCGAGAGCCTTCGCAATTGACCGCATTTTCTCCTGGATTGGTCGGGTGTGGACGCATACGCCTTTCCCCCGTTCAAGATCCTGGGGGAAGTGCTCAGGAAGTTCGTAGCTTCGAAAGAGCACGAAGTTGACGCTAATAGCCCCATTTTGGCCAGCCCAGGAATGGTTCACGGAGGTACTGGAGTGGATAGTGGACTTCCCCAGATCGCTTCCAAACAGACCAGATCTACTCAGACAACCCCACTTCGAGAGGTTTCATCACAACCTCCCAGGTCTCGCTCTGACTGCCTTTCGACTATCGAAAGACTTGTCAGAGCGAGGGGCTTTTCTCGCAAGGCTGCGGGCTCTATCGCTAGAGCCCGCAGAGCTTCGACGAGAAGAGTATACCAATCAAAGTGGAAGTCTTTAGGAGGTGGTGTAAAGGTCAGAAGCTGTCCTCCTCCAGTACCTCTATAGTGAATATTGCCGATTTCCTCCTCTTTCTGAGAGAGGAATCACACCTATCTGTCTCAACAATAAGGGATACAGAAGCATGCTGTCTTCAGTATTTAGGAATCGAGGCCTAGACATTGCAAGCAACAAAGATCTACACGATCTAATTAGATCTTTTGAGACTTCAAAGGCAGCTACTACCTAGAACACCTAGTTGGAATCTAGGACGTTGGTCCTGAAATTCCTTTCATCGGATAAATTCAAGCCTTTACATCTGGCTTCCTTCCGCGACGTCACTAGGAAATGCTTGTTCCTGGTGGCTCTCGCTACAGCCGAAGAGGACGAGCGAATTGCACGCTCTGGATTCCACGGTGGGGTTCAAAGGAGATGCTGCCATCTGTTCTTTCCAGACAATGTTTCTGGCAAAGAACGAAAACCCGTCAAACCGTGGCCCAGAAGTTTTGAGGTAAAAGGCTTATCTAACCTAGTAGGCAGAGATAGAGAGGTCTCTCTGTCCAGTGAGAGCTCTTAAATATTATTTAGAGAGGAAGAGGACAGATGGGAGCTTGTCAACAAGGTCTTTGGTGTGCGGTGAAGAACCCCAAAAGACTCATGTCCAAGAACGCCTTGGCTTTCTTTGTGAGAAGCGTTATTACGGACGCTCACAAGAACTGCTCGGAGGAATCCTTCGGTCTTCTAAAAGTCAAGACCCATGAAGTGAGGGCAGTAGCAACGTCTTTGGCGTTCCAAAAGAATATGTCTCTAAAAAATATCATTGAGACTACATATTGGAGGTGCAATTCAGTGTTTGCATCTCATTATCTGAAGGATGTGAGAGTGACCTATGAGAAGTGCTTCTCGCAGTCCTTTTGTATCAGCAGATACAGTGCTGGGTCTTGGAGCAAAGACTGATCCTTAATTTTGTGTTTTGATCGTACATAAACCCTCTTGTCAGATATGTGCTTGGTTTTCTATTAGCAAGCTCACTAATGTCGCACGGAGCATAGTGTCATTGCTGTAGGGGATCAAGGGTATGTATGGCTAGTAGGGAGTACAAAAATTTTTTTTTTTTTATATTTTGTAATGAAAGTGTATTTATGTTTCGAGTTTTGGGGTTTGTTTGTTTTAAGTTCGGGGATAACTCCTTACAATCTAGAACTAACATGGATGTTAGGATCAGGTGATCGGGATCGGTTTTGTGCTCCTTGAACAAGGTGTATTGTCATGTTAGTGGAATAGCACCAATGACAAAGGCCTTTATGCTCTGCCGAGTAAGTGGATAAGACCCCATTGCAGACCCACAAGAACTCGTAGCCATAGATCAATATCTCGCTGAGGCTCTTGAGGCTAAGCAGACTCCAAGGCAGTAGCCGCGAAGTCTTCAGCCTAATAAGGTAGGAACCAGGTTTATTAATACCTACAACATATGTTGTTTACCTGTCTATTTCAGTAGTTAGCTGTCTCTACCCACCACCAATGGGTGCTAATCAGCTAAGTATATATCTGGCAGGAAGTTGAATGTATTAAAAATGATATTGTCATGTTTACAATAAAGTTTTATACATACTTACCTGACAGATATTACGATTAATGGCCCACCCAGCCTCCCCGCAGGAGACAGGTGGAAGAGAAGAATTCTGATTAGAAAACGGGAATGGTTCCTAGTCCTGCCACCCAGGGCAGGGCGGTAGATCACCTGACCTACCGGTAGCGTGTGCCGCGAAATTTGAAATTCTGTCGGAGACGACGGAGTCTATAGCTAAGTATATCTGTCAGGTAAGTATGTATAAAACTTTATTGTAACATGACAATATCATTTTTTCAATGCAGCCAACTTTTCTATTTCAAATTCATTACATACATCACTTGATATTTTGGAATAAAATAGTATGTCCATTTCCCACATCCTTCAATATGTAATTACTTGGTAAGTCTCTTATATAAAAATGACATTTTTATAATAAAATCTAATTTTATACATAGTACTTAAGAAGTAATTACATGATCAGAGCCAACCCTCCTCCCCTATGATGGACATTGGGCATAAAACAGAAGGAGGTGGGCAGCCAAGTCGTTACCAGTATTGTCGTTAGTGGATGCCTGGGTGGTACCTTGTACCTACACTGAGCTCTCAGAGGCTTCCCACGAAATTTGAATTTTTGCTGCTGAGTGGCTAAATAATTAGGTAGCTATGTAATTACTTGATACAAATATATAAAACTTTTTTTATGAATATTTCATTTTTTGTATGTGTAACCCAATAAAAGGAAAATCTGACAAACATTAACTTTGATAATGATTAATGTGAAGAGAAAGTATGAAATTAGTCAAAATTTTTCCTTAATATCCTTGTGCTTTCTAATTGATTGTTGAGTGTTCAGACTTATTAAAATGTATTCTAACGAAGTTGCATGCTGACTGATCTTGCAGCATTACATCCAGACTACACAAAGAGTGAGAAATGTGATTGATAGTTACATGAAGGTTCTGGTGGTGTACATGCTATGTGACTATCATCTTGTTTCTGTTTGGTAAACAACAGGAGTGATTAGTTAGGAGATTCAAAGACCATGAATGTGGGAATATATATATGCTGTATGTGAATGACAGAGTATAGAAAAAAGTATTTTGTTATGAAAATTTCTTATGTCTTGCTACTTTTTTTCTCCCAGGTGTAATACAAACAGAAAATGAACTAAGAGCAGAATTAGTAGAGGCAGCTGTAAAAGAAGCAGAGAAAATCCATGAATCAGCAAATGAATTTGAACTTGGTCCATTTTTTGGCCTTCCATCTTTAGTAGCAGAGGCTCTCAGAAAGCATCGTGGCATTCAGGACCTTTACGGTAAGATATAATTCTTAAGGAAAACAAAGTAATTACAGTACTTTGGTAGGAATGTAGATTTGGTGATGAATAGTTTGTAATGATTCTTACCTTGGCTATCAGAAATTATTTTGGGAATTTTTTTTATTTTGATTAAGATTTAAGTGTTTAACATCCCTCTTTTGAATGTCTTGTCTAAGTGGTAGTAGCATAGATACAGTTGCTTTATGCAACAGAGCCATCTCTGTTGCTAAAGTTAGTTGCTTTATCTTCAATGATGCAAAACAAATGTTCTCAAATCTTATGCTTTGCCATAGCTTTTGTACTATGGCTTTCCATTGTTTTCAGTTTGAAACACAAACACAATACTTTTGTTGCATAATTCTTTTTATGGTTTTACATATACATATACAAAATTGCCCTGACTTGCCTCCCTTTGTTGTAGGTTGGGGCTATCAAAGAGCAACTAAGTGTGCTCTAACTAGGCTTTCTTTTATCCTCTCTTAGTTTTCCTACTTATCCTTTTGCTTTAAATACAGTTTTGATCTTTTTTAGAGCACAAAAGGTGATGTTTGATAAGGAAGGAAAAAGGCCAGGTTACAACTAGTTGTCAGTGTTGAACCTGATCTTGAGATATGGTGTCTTTGAGACTTAGAAAAGTGTGGTGTATTGTATTGAAGTGGATCTTCTAAGGGCGCTATATGTGTGAAAACTCATAGTTGCACCACCTCTGGAGGGCAGGAGTCCAACTTGAACAAATTTAGGGGCCTACAGTTCTTTTGAAACAAAATTCCATCCAAATGATAATGAAGTAATGACAGTGGATATGGATGTGGGTACTACTTATAACCAAAAAGTAGATACCTTTCCAACCCAGAAAAAATGGAGTTGTATAACTAATTTGGCACCCTTTGAACATGAAAAAGCTGATCCTCCTCATATATTTTAACAAGTTATTTTGAATAGATAATTGGTAAAGATTCTTTTAGTGAAAACATTGATTAATAGCTTCCTCAGTTCTGGAGAACAAGTATTAAGTTCATGTCTAGTGTTATAAATGAGTTTTTGACCAAAAGAGTCAATTTAGAACAGTTGATTGAAGGGACTCTTAAGTTCAGTCCAATATTTTTCAAATCAAGAGAAATTCAAGGTATAAAAGTATGTACAGTGGTCCCCCCTTATTCGCGGGGGATGCGTACCAGACCCCCCCCCCCCCCCCCCCCCCCCCCCCCCCACCCCCCCCCCCCCCCCCCCCCCCCCCCGAGAATAGTTGGAACCCCTATAAAAATGCTGAAAGCAGCCTATTTTGTTAGTTAAAACTCAAGAAAAATCCACTAAAAAATTTTATACTTGGTTTTTTTAATAGTTCTATCACAAAAAGTGCATTTTATGATGAAATAGATAAAAAACCCAGGAATTTGTGGATATTTCTCATAGAAAAATACCGCAAATATGCAAATTTTCTGCAAATAATGCGGGGAAACGTTCCCGAGAGAAATCCACGAAACTGGAGGGGGTCCACTGTATGTTGCTCATATGCAAACAAACCTTCGGTCTTAACAATAGGATAATTTTCTAGCGCCTTGTTGGATCCAGTTAAATCGCAGATGAAAGCAAGGAATCTTGTGAGATCTGGCAACGCGTGAATATATTGGGTGAAAAGTGGTCAAGGACCACGCACCCACGCCACAGCGTTCAGTCTTTTCTTAACCGCCTGGACGAGAGTTGTGGATGACCTCTCTCGGCCTTTACCCGGTTCATTGCCCATTTTTGCTTGTGTTTCAGTGTGTGTGTGTGTGTGTGTGTACATTTATTATGGCTTCTGCTCCTTCTGGACCTCGTCAATGTGTGTGCCCGGGAACTCCAGGGTTTCCCGTGTTCTCGTTTTTTGGCTTCTTCAGTGACCAATCCTCACATCACTTCTAGTAGGTGTTCTTCTAACCTTTATATAATAACGAATCCCTGCATGGAATGCTGTGCGTGGCCTAGAGAACAGTGGAAGTTATTTTATCGTAAGAGGGAGCATCGTAGAGTTTCTACTCTTCCTTCATGGGAGGGATTTTCTTCTCCTCTTCCTGATGTTTCGTCTCCTGCCGCTGGCACACCCCATGCTAATGTTGTGCCTTTGTCCCCTTCCTTTTCTTCCATCATCATCGTTGGAAGTATTGAGAGGCCCTCAGGCTGATTTATTATGTAATGTTGCCCCCCTCTTCCTCTGGAGTCAATTTCATTCTCGAGAGAGAGGAGGCTTTTTTGTCAGTTTCTTTAATTTCAGATTCAGAGGTGTCCAAAAGGGCGGCGCTCTGGGTGACACTTGGGCTATGGGGTCCACCCTCCTTGGAGGGTTTGCTGATGCACTTCTTGGATGCTTGCCACCCCCCTCCTCCTGGCCTCATCTTCGTTGGTAGCAGAGGTCAGCCATATTGTATTGCTCCGCTCGTGACGATTGCCACTTCTTCGTGTCAGAGGGAATCCGTGGCGTCAGCCCCGCTTGTGACGTCACGGGGTCAGCCATTTTGTATCCCTCCGCCAGTGGTGTCTGCTACCTGTTCGGATCGGGGGGAAGCTGTGACGTCATCACCAATTATGATGTCATTTCCACCGATGACATCACTCCCAGTTGCCTCCATTGCGCTGCCTTGCTTGTCTGTGTCGTCATCGTTTGCTGTCATAATGTCATCTCTGCATTCCAGTTTGATGCGTCTCCCTACCATGTCGTCAGCCCCTTCTCTTGCTGGTCCATCTGAGGCTTTATGCCAGGTGGTTCTTAAGAGATTGGACTCTGTTTTAGAAGATAGGTTTGCTCCCATGTCGGCTGGGAGGACTGGAAGCTAGCGTGTTGCATCACCCCCGCCTCCTACGAAGCGATTGTGTAAGAAGCCAGTGCTGTCTTCCTCTCCTTCTCCCCCATCTCTGCCACATCGGTGTATCAAGTGTTGGAAGGTTAAGGACTTTGCCCTTTCTTCGTCTGCAAGTGAGGAGCAGCACCCCCATGTTCCTGTGGGTGTTGGTGTTACAGAGAGTGTTAGTGTTTCTTCCCCTGTGCGATCTGCAGTGGCTGCTTCATCCCCTGCATCGAGTTGTGAGTGTGTTGCAAACCCTTGTTCATGCACAAGTTTCAAATGCTTCCGCTTCTTCTCCAAGGCCTATTCATCACCATAAGAGGTCGAAGGTTGTAAGCATGGAGTTATTGCAACAGGAGTGTTTGGCTGCTCCTCTCCCTGGTACTTTCTATGGTTTGACTCCGAGGGATTCTCGTTCTATTTCGAGTGTTCGAGACACTTCACCTACACACGTACGTGTGTCCGCCCCGCACATCCACGTACATGGCCATGTACGAGAGTCATCTAGTGGGAGAGTGCTTAGTGATGTCCCTAGTGTTGAGGTTGGTTCGTCGTAGGAGTTGGCACTTGGATCCAGCCCAGACAGGTTAGTTGGTGTTTCTGGCTGTTTGGCTGCTGGCTCTTCTGTTGGTTTACACGAGGAAGGCACTTTAGTTAAGCCTGCACTTTCTTCTCGTCGTCGGTCCCCGTTGCCTGAGCAGGAGGAGGGCAACACGCAAGAGTTTGTCTTCCTTTACAGAAGTTATTGATCTCATTTGTGACTTCAACACTTTGGAGAGGAGGACTCAGGCTCGGTCGTCTTTCACTCCTTCCTGCTTGGAAGCCTTTCTGGGAGCTACCCAAGATCCCAAGTCATCGTTTCAACTTCCCTTGTCGGGGCATGTCCAGTCGGTCTTACATAAGGTAAACACATCTGTTTCAGATTGGGATGGCTCTGCCAAGTTGCTTCCCCCACCTCTCATGAGGCATAGGAAGTACTTTTATGGAGGAGTTATGGGAGTTCCATTTGACAATGTCCTGAGAGAGAGAGAGAGAGAGAGAGAGAGAGAGAGAGAGAGAGAGAGAGAGAGAGATATTGATGGTTAGCGATTGAATTGGCTGTAGGTGAGTTCTGGGTTGACTGCTGGTGCCATTGGAGTTAGAGTTATGATCAGAGTTTTGAGTCAGTCTTTAGTCAGAGTCTGTGATGGTCAGTAGTGTTGGCAGCGGTCTGTGAAGAGTATTGAAGGTATTGATGGTCAGTTAAATTGTGTTATTGATTTGTTGTTTAGTTTGTTGTTAAGTTTGATATTGTTTGCTTTAGAGTTGTTGTGCCTGTGTTGTTAGATTTGTTGTGCTTATGAGTTTCTTTTGAGTTATATGTGGGTTGTTGTGGTTGTGAGTTGTTGGGGGTTGTTGTTGGTGAGTTTTTATGATTCTTGATGTTGTCAATGGGTGTGTGTGTGTTGGCTTGTTGTGTTGTTAGTGATTGTTTGTGCAGTGGTCTTTTGTTGTGGTTGTAGTCCTTGTTTGTTTGTTGTGTTGAGTTATGGGGTTATGGTCCTTGGTTGTTGTGTTGTTGAGTTGTGGTCCTTGGTTGTTGTTGTGTTGTTGTTTGTGTATTGGTTTGCGATGGTTGTTGGTGTCGCAGCAACCTCGACCAGCGGACAGCACAGCATAGCCCTGAGTATCTGGAGTTGGGTGAGTACATGTGTTTGTGTTTTTTGTTCTGTGTGTAGGTAGGTCAATTATCCTGCGTGTATTCCATAGTGTAAAGAGGAAAGTGTGGCTGAGGGTGAGTTTGGCAGCCGGATTGGTTAATTTTATGTGGGGGGGATTTTGCCCGCTTGATTTTTGAGCTTGTGGTCCCGCCACACTATGCTACAAACTGCATACTTGATGTCGCGTCATCTTAACCCAGACGTCATTCGTCTGAAGCCAGGGTTAACTTTGGAGCAGGTGAGGTCCGTGGCTCCGTCCTTTTCTCCGCAGGATGCCTCAGCTTTGGAGTCTACGGCAGCCTCCATGTTGCAGACGGTTTTTTGTTGGACTTCTGGTCAGCAGTTATTGCCAAGATAGCTTCTGACAGGTCCCCAGAGGGGTTGGTGAGTGCTTCCTCTCTTGCCAGTTTGTTGCAGCCTGGAGCAAGTTGTTCTCGTATGTTGCACACCACAGTGTTAATTTATGGGCTAACCTTCTCCTGATTAGAAGAGATGCAGCTTTATCCAGGATGGAAAGATCAGTTGACCCTGAGTCCTTGCTGGCATTGAGGAATGGGGATCTTTTGGAATCTCAGTTTCTATTCCCTCAGACTGAGCTGGAGGATGCGATAGACCAGCACTGGGCTGACACGAAGGACAGATTTGTGCACCAGGCTGTGTCTAAGTCAGAATTTTGTCCTCGGAGACATCTGGCTCCTCCTCCTCCCCCTGCCCAGCAGCAGTCACGAAGGTCATTGCCTTGTAGGCCATCAAGGAGTTCGGTTTTGGCAGGGCCTCCCTGTTCGTCCCAGCCTAGGTCAGAGGACCAACGTCCCTTTCACTCCCGTTCCTTTAAGTGGAGAAGGGGCCCCAGGGGTAGAGGTAAAGGAGGTTTTCAGTAGGTTAGGCATCTCTGCCTCTCCTGTGCCACAAGAGGGGGGGGTGCCTGGCATGCCAGTGGGCCAAGTGGCGGAGGAGTGGGTAGTAGATATCCTTCGGGTGGGGTATCTACTGCTATTCGACTTCTCTCCCCTGCTCTCGGACAAGCCTCTGCTCAGGAGGGTGTATCCACTAGATTCTCCGAAGTTGTTGGCTCTCCAGGAGGAAGTGCAGAAGATGCAGGATAAGGATGCAATAGAGGAAGTGTTGCATCCGTCTCTGGGGTTTTACAGTCACATCTTGTTGCTCAAGGTGTTTAGAGGTTGGAGGCCTGTAATCGACTTATCCAACTTGAATAATTTCATCAGGAAAATGAGGTTTAAGTTGGAGACCCGGTGTTCAGTGTTGGCAGCTGTAAGGGAAGGTGACTTCATACTGTCAATAGATATGAGGGACACACTTCTAGATCCCTATTCATCCGACGTCCAGGAGGTTCCTTCGCTTCTCTCTCGGAGACATGGTCTTCGAGTTCAAAGTCCCATGCTCTGGGCTGACCACAGCCCCTCAAGTGTTCACAAGGGTCTTCTCTCTCGTCTCAAGTTAGGCCCATGTTCAGGGGATCCGTTTGCTGAGGTACCTTGATGATTGGTTGGTCCTGGCAGGTTCCAGGGAGAAGCTGCTGCAGGACAGAGATTGTCTGCTTCAGTTTTGTCTGGAACTTCGCATCTTGGTCAACCAAGAGAAGTCAAACCTCGTACCCAGTCAAAGGATTCTCTACCTGGGCATGGTCATTGATATGGCGGGTTTCAAGAGTTTTCCTGTCTGATCAGAGGTTGGAGAAGTTTCAAGTGGTAGCGAGCAACTTCCTGTCAAAACCACATTAATCAGCTCATCAGTGGCAGGTTCTTCTTGGAATTTTGTCTTCTCTGGTCCCTCATGGGCATCTCCATTTTTGGTCTCTACAATGGAGGCTGAGGGAATTCTGGCCCCCGGCAGGGGACTTACCCCTATTAAGGGTTCCTCTGTCTGGAAGTAAGAGAAGACCTTCATTGGTGGTTGGACGACTGAAATCTCTTGAAAGGTATACCTCTGCGTTCTCTCTCCCCGGACTTCCTTCTGTTTTCAGATGCCTCCCTCGCAGGTTGGGGGGCTCATTTAGGCGGCCTCATTGCCTCGGGCATATGGAGTTTGGAGGACAAACAGCAGCATATCAATGTCTTGGAGTTGAAGGCAGCTTTTCTGGGTCTGAAGGAGTTTCAGGAGAAAGTAGAGGGTCATTCTGTCATTCTCATGTCGGACAACACCGCGATGGTCGCTTATGTGAACAAGCAGGGAGGCCTGGTTTCACGTCAACTTCATGCCTTGACTGTTGAGGTTCACCAGTGGGCGGTCAGCAATTCAGTAGAGCTCTCAGCCAGGTATATCCCTGGCAAACGGAATGTGGTCGCAGACAAGCTCAGTTGTTAGGATCAGATCCTAGGCACAGAGTGGTTCCTTCATCAGGTATCAGGTAGTAGCAGACAAGCTCTTCCAGGTTTGGGGGAGACCCATGCTGGACCTTTTTGTGACCCGGTTCAACAGGAACCTGGAGATATTCTGTTCAGTGGTTCCAGATCCTCCAGTGTTAGCGGAGGACATGTTCCAACATCCCTGGGACAACCTGGAGGTGTATGCCTTCCCTCTGTTTTTGTTTGATCTGTCAAGTCCTGAACAGGCTGATGAGTTCACAGTCTCGGGATGACTTTGGTAGCCCCTGTGGCCTCAGGCAGAATGGTTTCCAGATCTGCTGCCATTGTTGTCGGAGGTTCCGAGGGAAATTCCCCCTTGGCGGCATCTACTGTGTCAGCCACATGTAGAAAGGTTCCACCAGTCAGTAGAGTCCCTGTCTCTTCGCGGTTGGAGGCTATCAAGTACCTCCTCCGAGCGAGAGGCTTTTCTCAGAAGACAGCAGGGCATATGTCCAGCAGTCTCAGAAGGTCGACCTCTAGTTTACCAAGGCAAATGGGCGATTTACTGTGATTGGTGTTGTAAACAGGGTTTTTTTCCACTCGGAACCTCTATTCAGCGCATAGCAGACTTTTTTACCTTCCTCAGAGATGAGAAACATTTGTCTGTTTCTGCCATCAGAGGCTACAGGGCAGCCCTGAGTTTAGTGTTACGTCTAAGAGGTATCGACATCTCATCCTGGGAACTTTCCATGCTAGTTAAGGGGTTTGAGCAATTGAGTTCTCCTAGGGAGCTCAAGCCACAGACATGGGATGTCTCCTAGGGAGCTCAAGCCACAGACATGGGATGTTTCCTTGGTCCTGAGAAGTTTCACTAAGGCTCCATAAGAGCCTTTGTGTTGTTCATGAGACACGGACTTGACACACTAAACGATTTTTCTCCTGGCCTTGGCATCTTCGAAGAGAGTGGGGGAGCTGCACGGTCTGAGCTATGATGTGAAGCACACCAGGGGTTGGGGTCAGTGTCCTTTGAATTTTTCCTGGAATTCATGGCTAGGAGCCAGAATCCCTTGGTGCATGATGATAGGTTCACCCCCTTTTCCATTCCATCACTGAATGAGTTTGTGAGCAGTGATGCTCAAGAGCTTTTGTTGTGTCCTGTCAGGGCTCTGCATTGCTACCTTAAAAGGACACCGCACCTTAGAACAGGCTACAGTAGGCTTTTTGTTAGCATTGGACAAACTCGAGCTGGACTCCCTTGTAATAAAGATCAAGAGTGTGGTCACTAGCATTGTCCATGATTAGCAAGACCTTGAACTCTATGCCCAAGTTGCTTAGGTATTGCCTAACTTGAGGAATGAAGCTTTGATGGCACCAGTACTCCGTAAGGACTTTAGTGATCCAAGCCTTGGGACTGTGCATCCAGAACACAGGCAGCAATGCCTTGTTCTTATTTTTGAGTGCCCTGGGATTTGCTGTCTTGTAAATGAGGCCTGGTTTCAGCATGAAGCCAGCCACATTCCCACACATCAGGAGGGTAACCCTGTCCTGTGCCTTGAATCCAGAGGCTTTAGCTTTGTCCTTCATGAAGCATGTCTGGGAAAGCATCTTTTTCCAGAACAGGCCAATTTCATCCATATTGAGCACCTGTTCCAGACAGTATCCTTTCTCCTGAAGAATCTTGAAGGTTTTGGGATATTTTGCAGTCTCCTCTTTGTCTGCTGATAGTGCTTCCCCCTGTAGGGAAACAGACTTTTGGTTTAACCCTTAAACGCCGAAGCGGTAAAAATCAAAAACTCCCCGAATGCCGGAGCCGGTTTTGAGTGAGCGCGGAAGCGGAAAAAATAATTTTTTCAAAAAATCACAGCGCGCTTAGTTTTGAAGATTAAGAGTTCATTTTTGGCTCCTTTTTTTGTCATTGCCTGAAGTTTAGTATGCAATCATCAGAAATGAAAAATAATATCATTATCATATGTAAATAATGCAATATATGGTAGCGAAAAAAAAAAAATTCATACATAATTGTATTAAAATCACGCTGTGCAAAAAATGGTAAAAGCTAACGAGTTTCTTTTTTTTTTTCGTTGTATTTTACACTAAATTGCAATCATTTTGATATATAATACATTGTAAAACAATAAAAGCAACACCGGAAAAATATTATCACAAAATGATGTACGAATTCGTAACGTGCGGACGTAAAAAAATGTTTTTTTCAAATATTCACCGTAAATCTAAATATTGTTCTAGAGACTTCCAATTTGTTTTTTCAAAATGAAATAAAATGATTGAATATTACGATACTATAAGAGTTTTAGCTTACAATTGCGTTTTTTTCGACCATTTCGGTAGAGTCAAAGTTGACCGAACGTGTTTTTTTCTATTTATCGTGATTTATTTGCAAATATTTCGAAAATGAGAAAAGCTACAACCTTCAAATATTTTTCCTTTTATTTTTACATGAAATTGCCCACAAACATTTTCATATATAAAACTCTATGAAATGCCTAATATGAAACGGAGCAAATTTTCCGAGAATCCGATGTATGCAATTCCAAGATTTATGGCGGAGAATCCGCGTGCGGAGGGAAGGAAAGTTTTTTTTCATAAATTCACCATAAATCGAAATATTGTGCTAGAGACTTCCAATTTGTTGCAAAATGAAGGTAAATGATTGAATATTACTAAAATATAAGAGTTTTAGCTTACAATTGCATTTTTCGACCATTCGTAGAGTCAAAGTTTGACCGAACGTGGTTTTTTTTCTATTTATTGTGATTTATATGCAAATATTTCGAAAATGAGAAAGCTACAACCTTCAATTATTTTTTGTTGTATTCTACATGAAATTGCGCACATTTTATATATAAAACTTTATGTAACGGCTAATTTAAAATGGTGCAAACATTACCACAATCACATGTATGATTTTTTCGGAAGAGTTACCGCGCGGACATAAGGAAAATTTTATTTTTTTCATAAATTCACCATAAATCAAAATATTGTGCTAGAGACTTCCAATTTGTTACAAAATGAAGTTAAATGATTGAATATTACTAAAATATAAGAGTTTTAGCTTACATTGCGTTTTTCGACCATTCGGTAGAGTCAAAATTAACCGAAGGTTGAAAATTTGTCACTTATCATTTTTTTATATGAAAATATTTCAACTGATAAAAGCTACAACCATGGGTTGTTTTTAATTGTATTGTGCATGAAATTGCGCACATTACCATATATACAAAACTTTATGTAACGGCTAATTTTAAAATGGTGCAAACATTACCACAATCGCATGCATGATTTTTTTTTCGGAAGAGTTACCGCGCGGACGTAAGGAAAAAGTTTTTTCATAAATTCACCATAATCAAAATATTGTGCTAGAGACTTCCAATTTGTTGCAAAATTAAGGTAAATAGTTGAATATTACTACAATATAGCGTTTTAGCTTACAATTGCGTTTTTCTACCATTTCGGTAGAGTCAAGTTGACCGAAGGTTGAAATTTTGGCGCTTATCGTTATTTATATGGAAATATTTCATAACTGATAAAAGTTACAATCATGAGTATTTTTTTTGTTGTATTCTACATGAAATTGCGCACATTTTCATAATATAATACTTCATAACAGATAATTTAAACCGTGCAAAAATTATGTCAAAGTGACGAATAATTTTTGAGATGTGTCACTGATACTTTTTAGTGTGATAAGAAAGAAATTCGCGCTTGCGCGCCTGCATAACGATTGTAAACAAAACAACGCCTTGATCCGTGAACTCCCAGCATCCCCCAAGGCACGTGATTCAAAAGTTTTCGGCTGGTAGGCCTATAAGTATTTTTCCGCGAATTTTAAAAAAACTTTTTTGAGCCGATGTATGGTACGTCCATTTGGAAATCATGGGAGATTTTGACTCGACGTTTAATACGTCCATTCGGCGTTTAAGGGTTAACCACTTCTGGAAGTGGTGAAACCATCCTTTGCTTGCCTGAAAACCTTCAGGAGCTGAAGATGGTCCCAGTTGTGGCTCTTCCTCCTCTTCAGGAGCTGAAGATGGTCCCAGTTGTGGCTCTTCCTCCTCTTCAGGAGCTGGTTCATCAAAGTCCAAGAAATCCAAATCCTCTTCATCATCGCCTTCCTGTCTCTCTAGATCAGCACCTTCCTGTTCCTCTATGTCATCACTTTCCTTTGTTGATATCTGCTGATAGAGTTGTAATGCTTTCTTGCAAAGGATGTTGGAGTCAATGGGCATGTTCTTTTTCTAGCAGTCCTTTATCCAGTATGTCAGCACAGATTCCATCCTCGTGATTGTTTTTTTATTTTACGCTGTCAACACTGTTTTAGCTGTAACAACCGCAAAACTTTTGTCCTCCTTTAACATATCTAGAACTTTCACCTCATTGAGCTTCATGACCGCCTTCTTTCTTTTAGACTCTTTACCAGAAGGCTTAGAAGGAGTAGGGCACTTTTTGGAGCCATTTTCAGTATGATTCAACAGATATGTGACGATACATAAAACACAATTTCGTGATTATGTACTATGTCCACAGATGCTAACTAAGCAGTGATGCTGGGTGCTCACTGCATCAGGGTAGATGTGCGGTACCCACAATTCCGTGTTCGCAAAAAAGCAGGTTGACTAACATTTCATGTGAATGTCCAAACTTCAATCATCATCAAATGTCAGGTTTGGGAATGAGATAAAATCAATCAAGAAAACTTTTCCAGAATGAAACATCATATTTCGTTAATCAAATAATTGTTTTAGTGCCTGCCATTTAATAGATATAAATCAAATTCTGTTATTAAAACAAGCAGTTCAGAGCAGTCCTTCAAGTTGGAAATTTTAGATTATAGGGCAGGGTAAAATACTTACAAGTTCTAAAAGTGTGTATGAACAGTGTATTGGGTTTATTGAATTATTGTTACTATTAGCAGCTGATTATGTACATACATGGCTTTATTCTGGTCTTCCTGCCTCATGGCCTTGTAACTGTATGAATTGTAGCTCTAGGCACAAATAAGCAGGTCTCCTACTAAAAAGCTGTTCAAGAAATTTTCATCAAAAATCACTTTCCCCTTTCTCAGTTAGAGCTAATTGACCTAGTACAGGCAGTCCCTGGTTGTCAGTGGACTTGGTTATTGGCAATCCGGTTTTATGGCGCTAGTAAAATTGGCAATTTATGGTGCCATGAGGCACCAATAATTGCCGAGTTTTGGTTAATGGTGGTTTTCACTTATCAGCACACCCCTGAGAATGAAACCCATGCCGATAACCAGTGAGGGGCCGAGTTCAGTTATCAGCGCCATAAGGCACCAATATTGCCGAGTTTTGGTTAATGGTGGTTTGTTCCGACACGGCATACAAACCTTCGGTCCTTTTACAATAGGAAGGTACTAGCGGCAGCTGGATAGGTCGTAAGCTTTCGAACAAGGGGTTCGGTAGTTAACTGCTTGTCCGACAGGCGCGCGCGTGCGACTGGGAGGTAAACAAATCACTTTTGCTTTCGGCCTCACAGCGAGTAGACGTGTGTGTTCGACGCTCTCTGCCCGCTTCTCGTCGTTTGCTTTCCCTGAGTATATGGTTGTGTTTGTGTATGAGTTATCATTGTAAGTACAATCATTTCCTCTTTATTAATCCAATTGTGAATTACTTGATCAATTATGGAATCTCCACGCCCCGCTACCCTCCGGAGATTGTGCCCGGGTACCGAAGGGCGTAATGCGGTATAAGTTCCGCTCGTTCCCTGAAATTGATCCACATATTTTGTGCGCTCGGTGTCGGGGTCGCGAATGCACCCGAGCCGAGCCCTGTGAAGTGTGTATGTCTTGGTCGGAGGCGCAGTGGGGCTTGTACGAAGGTAGGAAGAAGCGAAGGCCTGCAAAGGAGTCGTCGGAAAGCTCTCCCGCGACTCCTTTGGTTACGGACACTTCGTCTTCTTTCCTGCCGCCCGCTCAGCTCCCACGTTTGGCGCCTTCCCCTTCGGGGGGGGTTTCTAGGTCCTTCTCCTCACCCGATCTGTCGAGTGTGGAGGAGGGCGCGAGATACCCCGATGTCGAGTTGTACTCTGGGTCCTCTATCCGTTCGTCTACATCGCACGAACGGGTAGAGGATCCTGCTAATCACCCGACCTTTGCTTCCTCAGGTGCTGTTGCCGCAAAGGACGACCTCTCGGACAGGTGTGGGCATCGTTGGGGCTGCAGGCGTGCCGAGTGTCCAGGGGCTGCTCTACCATCTCGCTGGCTCCGTGGCGGTGGCACGCATGCTACGGTGACGACCACCACCACGACCCTTTCAACTCCTGGCTATGCTTCACCTCCTCACCTGGTGTACACCCCGCACGCGGTCTCTGTTACACCAACTACATCGGTGCAGGGGCCAGTCGCCGTACCACGGGGGAGTGTGATGCCGCCGCCTGCGGGTTTGCTGTGCTGCCTCGACCGGACTTCGTGTGCCCCGAAGAGCTCGCCCCTGGACCTCCCACCAGTACCTAGGATGTCTGTGCCGCTGGTCCGTCCACCTGGGCCGCCTGTACAGCCTGCCGTACCTGCCGTACTGTCCAGCCGCTGTTCACGGACGTGATGTTGCCGACCACTGCTGCCGTTCCTGTATCTGTTCCTGCCGTCTCCACTGCTGTTCCTGTGATGCCTGCACCTGCTGACGTTGTTCCTGTTCGTGGCGCCGCTGCTCCCGATGCCGATCTGTTCGGACAGGTGCGTCCAGGGCCCTGTTGCTTCGGCAACAGCAACCCCGGCTCCGCCCTGGATGACAGATCTGACATCGGTCCTGAGGAAGCTGACGAAGAAGAAGAAGAAGAGGAGGAAGGTGTCGTCGTCGTCTTCATCGTCTTCTTCGTCGTCGTTGTCGTCGTCTTCATCGTCTTCTTCGTCGTCGTCGTCGTCTGCCGCCTCTTCCCCTTCTTCTTCTAAGGCTCCCCCCCCGCCTAAGAAGAAGAAGGTCGCCTCCTCCCCCGCTAAGAAGTCTCCTTCGGGAGCTTCTAAGGGCCCGTCTCGCTCCGGTGAGACGGGGGGTTCTTCCGCTGGTCGCCTGCTCCTTCGGGGGCAGGACCCGTCCGTAAGGAAGAAGACTACAGGGACCAGAGGAGTGCCGGCTAACACCGGCACTTCCTCGCCTGCTGTTAGTGGTTCGACCACGGCAGCAGGATCCGTCTCGGCCTCTCGTTCGCGAGAGGTACCGAGTGTACGGTCGCCTACCAGCGACCGTGCAGCTAGGAACCAGACCTCTGAGCCAGCTCAGCGTCAGGTTCACGGCACGGAGCGGAAGACTGGTGACAGCCGCGCACGCGACTCTCACCAGACCAGCTCTCGCTCTCGCGGCGAGCAGCTGGCTACCCGGGCTGATGTGAGGTCCACGACCGGCCACGGCTGAGGCTGGGAAGAGGTCCCCCCGTTCGCCGGCACCAGCCACGGCTGGTACCAGCGACGTTGACGCGCCGTGAGGATACAAAAAAAAAACACGGTCTCACCGTGACAGTGGAGCTCGCCGGTCGCCTGACCGTCACTCTCGCAGAGAGCGATCGGGTACGGCGACCAGCACCAGCTCTTCTGACACACGAGACCGGGGCCGCTGTTCTCAGTCCAGCCGTTCTCCACAGCGAGACGGCTCGACCAGGATCCCACCACGATGTCCTACGTATCAGACACGGTTCTCGGACCCGCCAGGTCGTATGCACAAGTGGCTGGAGGAGACCGAGAGGGGTCTGGTCGCTGTGTTCCCCCCACCCCCCCTCGAGGGGGGAGGGTCTCGGGAGCTGCTCCTGTTCGAGGGACTGGACGGTCCTACTCCGCAGGATGCAGTCACTCCTGAGATTCAGAGGAACTTTGCCGAGGTAATTGCGCTGATTCGTCAGCACAATGACCTCGGGGAAGGATCGCCGCTCCCACCATCTGAGCCCACGTCCCGGCTCGAGTCGTTCTGGGGCACGGGGCCCGAAGAGGGAACCCAGACCGACGGTGGGTTTGCCGCGTTCTGAGCTTGCCGACTCAGTGCTGGACCAGGTAGAATCTCTTGTCTCCGCGCAAGATGGTTCTCTCAAGTCTGGCAGGTCGAGCAAGCTGCTTCCACCCTCCTCTGCTGCGACAGCGGCGTTTTTACGTGCCATCTGAGGACCCGATGCCCGCCCAAACAGGTGAACCCGGAGTTAGCCAGGCTAACGCCGGGTGTCTCTGCAGCAGCTCCTGTCCGAGAACCTATGGTTCTCGCAGAAGAGGCACTCGCCTGGAATCCACCCTGCCATGGCAGCTTTCCAGGCCGTCTCCTGGTTAGATCTGTGGTCCCTCACAGTATCTAAGGTCGCAGCCAACTAACTCCGGGGGAATTTCTCCCGAAGATGACTCGGCCGTTTTAGGAGACTTTGCCAGTCTGGGGGAAGAGCCATCTCCTTCCTTGCCCACCAGACGATGAACCTGTGGGCCAACCTGGTTCTCCGACGTAGGGACGCTGTCCTTACTCGAGTTTCCAGGGCGGCTGGGCGTGAAGCGGCATTGGGACTCCGCAACGGACCTTTACGGAGTTCCACGTCTCTCTTCCCAGGAGAGATGGTGGACGCTGCGGTGGACAGGCGTCGCACTGACGACAGTGACCGTCTGGTTCACCAGGCAGTCTCGAAGGCTTCTGGGCAGCCTCGGACTGCGGCCAAGCCAAAGAGCTCGGCTAGCGCTTCCACGGTGGCTAAGACGGTAGTCGCGTCGAAGCCCCGGGGAAAGACTCTGTCTTCTTCGACTTCTGCAAAGGGGAGCCGTAACCAGCCCTCCTCCCAGCCCTCCTTCTCCCGAGGAGGCTCTGGGAAGAAGTCGAAGAAAGGGGGGAAACGCTAGGGACGGCGTTCCCCCTCACCTGCTGCCAGAAGTGGGAGGGGGGTGCCTGGCCAGCCCATTGGGCAACTTGGCAGCGCTACGGCGCCGAGACCTGGATTGTAGATGTCCTTCGGGAGGGATATCTATTACCCTTCGAATCTCGGCCACCCCTCACCTCCAACCCGGTCCAACAGCAGTCGTACGTTCCAGGGTCATCGAAGGACGTAGCATTGAGACAGGAGATCAAGACCATGCTGAGCAAGAGAGCTGTGGAAATCGTCACGGATCAGTCACCGGGCTTTTACAGTCGACTCTTCCAATGGTGAAAGAAAGTCTACCAGGGAGGCTGGAGGACCCACGGTGATAGATCTCTCTCCCACTCTCCCCGAATCGGTTCGTTCGCCAGACCCGGTTCACGATGGAGACGGCACGTTCCGTGCTCGACTCCATCAGGGAGAACGATTTCATGCTTTCAGTGGACCTGAAGGATGCGTATTTCCAAATACCCATTCATCAGTCCTCAAGAAAGTACCTCCGCTTCATCCTCGACGGGACGGTGTACCAGTTCAGGGCACTTTGTTTCGGTCTCTCAACCGCCCCACAGGTGTTCACGCGAGTGTTCACTCTGGTGTCTGCTTGGGCCCATTCGCACGGGATACGTCTGATGAGGTACTCGACGATTGGTTAGTCCTGGCGAGCTCCCGCTCGCAGTTGCTACAGGACAGGGATCGACTACTCGAGTTCTGTCGCGATCTGGGGATCGTTGTGAACTTCGAGAAGTCCGATCTCGAGCCCAAGCAGAGGATGAAGTATCTGGGTATGCTGATCGACACGGTAGCAGGGCGAGTCTTCCCCGCAGACTCGCGGATCAGCAGATTCAGGGAGGCAGCCAACCAGTTCCCTGTCCTCGGCAAGGAAACAGTGGTAGCCTCAGCGATGGCAAGTCGTGATCGACACCTGTCGTCACTCGAGAAGTTAGTCCCTCACGGGCGTCTTCACCTGCGGTCTCTTCAGTGGAGACTAAAGGAGAGTTGGTCACAGGCGACGGATCCCCCAAGCTTTCCAGTGTCACTGACACCGGAGGTGAGGCAGGACCTAGCCTGGTGGCTGGACGACAGGAACCTCTTAAGAGGAGTGCCCCTGCGCACTCCCCCCCCGGACATGCAGCTGTTCTCAGACGCATCGACCGAGGGATGGGGCGCACACCTGGAGGAGTTGCTGACTTCAGGAGTGTGGGACGAGAACGACAAGCACCTTCACATCAATGTACTGGAACTCAAGGCAGCGTTTCTCGCTCTCCAAGAGTTCCAGGACCGCTTGATGGGACACTCAGTGGTGTTGATATGCGACAACACCACGGTAGTGCCTACGTCAACAAACAGGGGGCCTAGTGTCTCTCCCGTTGTACCAGTTGACTCGGCAGGTGCACGAGTGGGCCGAGGCACACTCAATAGAGCTGTCGGCACGCTACATTCCAGGGAAGAGGAATGTAGTAGCAGACACGCTCAGCCGTCGGGATCAGGTGATAGGGGACCGAGTGGTCTCTACACCAGGACGTGGCGGAAAGGCTCTTCGACCTGTGGGGGCGACCAGTCGTGGATCTGTTCGCCCCACCCGGCACAACAGAAAGCTTCAGGTTTTCTTCTCAGCCGTGCCGGAACCCATGGGCAGCTGCAGAGGGACGCTCTCCAACACCCGTGGGACAAACCTCTTCGTCTATGCCTTTTCCCCCGTTCAGCCTGATTCGCAAGGTGATCAGTCGAGCACTGGTCACCCCGAATCTCAGGATGATCCTGGTGGCTCCCAAAAATGGCCACAGGCCATTTGGTATCCGGACCTGCTGGCTCTTCTCGCAGGAGAACCGAGAGAGATTCCCCCTTGGCACAACCTTCTCGCCCAGCCACACGTCGAGCGGTACCACCGAGCAGTCCAGTCCCTACGACTTCACGGCTGGCTGTTATCCACCATCTCTTGCGAACGAGAGGCTTTTCTCGTAGCGCAGCAACAGAGGATGGCTGGAAACGTCCGTCAGTCCTCTGCAGCTGTGTACCAGGGGAAGTGGGCCGTCTTCTGTGGTTGGTGTCGTAGACGGGGTCTATCTCCTCTCAGAGCCACTCTTCAGCAGGTAGCGGATTTCCTCGTGTTTCTTCGCCGAGAGAAGCTCCTCTCAGTCCCCACAGTCAAGGATACAGAGCCGCCCTGGCTCTCGTCCTGAAACTGAGGGGATTGGACATCTCGAACTCGTTCGAGATCTCCTTGCTTATAGGAGCTTCGAAAGGTCTTGCCCGCCCAGGGAACTCAGGCCCCCTGCGTGGGATGTGACTCTCGTCCTTAGGAGTTTGACTCGAACACCCTTCGAGCCACTCCGAGAGTCGTCAGACAGGGATCTGACCCTCAAGACCCTCTTCTTGCTGGCCCTGGCATCGGCGAAGAGAGTAGGGGAACTTCATGGTCTTTCCTATGATGTACGACACTACAGGGGATGGGGATCTGTGACGCTCGATTTCGTCCCGAACTTCGTTGCGAACGACTCAGAAAACCGTCGGTCCCTGACGACAGGTTCGAGTCCTTCACGATTCCCTCCCTAATGGACTTCACCGATAATGATGCGGATGAGATGCTGCTTTGTCCTGTGAGGGCGCTACGGCGCTATCTGAAGAAAACTCGACACCTCAGGCCTGAGTGTCGACGCCTCTTCGTTAGCACCGGGGTAACCAAGAAAGAAGTATCCAAGAACACTCTTTCATTCTGGCTGCGTGAGGTCATCAAGGAGGTCGTATAGTCTGATGGTAGTGACGACATCCGTACGTCCCGTCCGAGAGCTCACGAAGTCAGAAGTATTGGCCCCTCGTTGGCGTTTCGTAAGAACTTCTCCGTGGCGCAGGTCCTGAAGGCAGGGGTCTGGTCTAACCAGACTACCTTTACGTCCTTCTACCTTCGGGATATTGCCCACAGGTCCTTGGATACCTTTTCCTTGGGACCCGTGTGGCTGCTCAACAAGTTGTGTAGCTAACCCAGACCCTCGCAGGCTGAAACAGCATCGAGTCCTGGTGTGACTGTGTGGATGGATGTGTGAGTGAGTGAGTGACTGGCTCCCTCTTCCCATCTTTTCCTCCTCCTCTACCTGTGGGCAGAGGGCCACAGCGTCACTACGCTGGATGAGGACGAGATGCAGGTGAGCTATATGACAGAGCCCCATCCTATCCCTTCACTAGGGATAGGAGCAGAATATCCACCACTTCCTCCTACAAGGGGGGGGAAGTGGATGCCTACAAGAGACAAACCCATGACTTTATATTTGCTCCTGTACAGGAACAAGTTCTTACATTGCTGGTACGAAGAGATACGCTTGCCTCTCTCTTAGTACTCGGTCCAGAGGTCTGACCATTGATCCTGCGGTGCACACCCCGATCAATCGGACAGAGGCTTGGATCCCTCCCTCGCTCTTACGACCAGGGAGGCTTCCAAGGTTGGGCGAACACCAGTCTGTTCACAAAAGACTCAGATTCCACCCACCAAGAAGTGAGTCTTCCTATTGTAAACGGACCGAAAAGGTTTGTATGCCGTGTCGGAACAAATGACAATTTGTCCAAAATTGCATTTTTCCTAACTATACAAACTTGAGGTCCTTTTACACATAGTCCCGTCCCACCCACCTCATGCCACCCTTCACTCTGCAGTTTTTGCTTGGGCCAAAAGCAAAAGTGATTTGTTTACCTCCCAGTCGCGCGCGCGCGCCTGTCGGACAAGCAGTTAACTACCGAACCCCTTGTTCGAAAGCTTACGACCTATCCAGCTGCCGCTAGTACCTTCCTATTG
The DNA here is from genome assembly GCF_015104395.2 of Macrobrachium nipponense. Classification (NCBI taxonomy): domain Eukaryota; kingdom Metazoa; phylum Arthropoda; class Malacostraca; order Decapoda; family Palaemonidae; genus Macrobrachium; species Macrobrachium nipponense. Next base: position 29,883,528 of record NC_061095.1, on the reverse strand, counting down.
TTAAAAGGACCTCAGGTTTGTATAGTTAGGAAAAATGCAATTTTGGACAAATTGTCATTTTCGCTTATCAGCACACCCCTGGGAATGAAACCCCTGCCGATAACCAGTAACTGCCTGTACTCATTCCTCTCTTGCTTAGATCTAGGATTCCACATTGGATTTGCTGCTGTATTTTAATGTAAAAATTCCATTTCCGCCAACCAAGCAATGAGTGTTTTATACAACAGAACTAGCTGCATTATCATCAGTATATCTAGAGTTGCTGAAAGTATGTCACCACAAAAATGAGTAAATTTTAGTAATTCAGGAATTGTAATCAGAGGCACTCCAACTTTTGCCCCCAAAAATTCGTTTGTTAAGAATGTAGTAAACTAGATCTCTGTCCTTGTAAGCACAAAAGGAAATGAAGATGCTGATGGTGTGATGAAATCATGCATAAACTCTCGATTGAAGACTATCCAACTTTTTTTCACTCCCATCATGTTGAGTAAATGGTAAGCTATATATGTAGCATGAAGAATTTGATGAGTAGGCAGAGGGAAATATTTTTTTAAGAATGACAGAAATAAAGTAATTTTTATTTTCTCTATATTGGGGTAATCATGGATATCTCATAAATTTCCTGGACAGTGCTAGGTATTCTCGAAAGGTCAACCAGCAATACAGAATAATAATGACATTTTGTGTGATTTATTCTTGGACACAATTCATTAAAAAAGTATCAGGATCTTCTACTGTTTTAGTTTGTAATCATCACAACACAAATCCTTCTGGTTGGCCTTCCTTCAGCTCAATGGCCTACTGATAATACTGCCTGCTGTTCTTGTTTCTTTTATAATTTTGGGGGTATTCTCCTCTTTCAGTGCATATGATAGTTCATTTTCTTTTGGATAATTCAGTAAGTTTAGGATAATTGAAAGTATATTATTTGTAAAAATAATGTAGTTTAATATGTTATGATATCTTAACTAGGGCAGTGAGTTAGAAATTGTAGCCATGTAGGACTGGCCTGAAGGTTTGTCACTGAGATCTTGATGATGTAAATTTGTCATCTATAGAAATAATTTTATGAAAAATATGTTGTTAGAGCATCCTCTTTATGATAATGTACACAGCCTATTTGGGGAAAGACCATCTAAAATATTTTATCATAAACATTTTTATAATAGCTCAAAATGAATTATTACTAATTACTAGCTAGTAAGATGTGCATGTGGCTCAGACAGAACCTGTTAGTGGCTGAAACCTGAAAAGGTTATATGATGGGCAAAAATATTAATAGAAGTTGGTTAAACAAGTGTGAACTAAGAGCAGAGCAGGTTGAATGAAAGAAAAGTAAAAGCAATGGTACCTTGAGTGACAAATTCTTGAGACATTTTCTGTAGAACTGTTACCATGCCACTAACCCAACTTTACGTTTCCTTGTTGAAATCCGCATTTTATTTGCATTTAATGTTAAATTTAACTTGAATTTTCAAGAACATGCACTTTTCTCAGATATTTTGAATGAAGGTTTTTGTTAAAAGGCAGTACATACTGTATTAAAACGAACAAATTATGTATTTTATGTTAGGTTACATGGATTGTAATATAATGCAATAGAATGATGTATTACATTGTTTATTTTGATTAGATGATTATAGTGATACAGTTGCATTTTCTACACAGTAATGGTGTTTTTAATATTTTATCCTGAAGATTGGCAGAAGGACTGCATTGCAGAGGGCATTGGCTCAAAGAATCTTTTGTTTTCATTGCCAACTAGTGGTGGGAAGACCCTTGTTGCTGAGATTCTTATGTTGCGGCAGTTGCTGCTAAAGAAGAAAGATACCCTCTTCATTTTGCCATATGTTGCTCTTGTACAGGAAAAGGTAAGAAGTTGAAATTTAAAAGGCAAGGTCTGCATACAAGCAAAGTTCAGTTGTTAATAGTTAATGCACATTCTTTTGTTATAAGGCTTAAATTAGTTTTAAGCCTTATGTGATCTGGGAATGAAGCTGTTCAACTCCTAATGGGAAACCACCTTTTCTGAACAAAGTTCAACCAACAGTATGGTAAAAGTAACATGTAGTTGCCCTTGTGTGTTTTAGTAATTTTCTTGTCAACAAACTTAAGCAAAACTTGGTTCTTTCATAATTCTTTTTTTTTTCTTTAGTTTTTTTTTTTCCTTTTTTATTTTAGGTTCATGGCATATCACCATTTGGTGTTGAATTGGGATTCCTTGTAGAGGAATATGCAGGAAGTCGAGGCAGTTTCCCGCCTAAAACGGGTAGAAAAAAGTGAGTAGTTTAACTGTGAATACTTCAAAGTTTTACCCTAGTTTTATTGTACAATGGACAACTCCCAGTAATGCTTACTCTTGAATGTGCTTTTTTATTTTTTCAATGAAGTTATTGTACTCTGGTAAACATATGAAACTATTTTTTTAACTTGAATTATTTTGAGTCATTACAAAATGAATCAAAAAGCATGTTTGTAGAATAATGGAATAGGCAATAGATGTTTTGTGAACAACCTACATGACCTGCCTTATATGCAGAGAAGCAGGTTGACATTAAACATATTTCATAGGAATGTACAAACTTCCATCATCAGCAAATGTCAGGTTTGGAAATAAAAAAGTCAAGGAAACTTTGCCAAAATGAAGCATCATATTTAGTTTCTGTTGTTAAAACAAGCAATTCAGAGAGTCCTCAGAGTTAGGAATTTTAGATTATAGTTCAGGATAAAATACCTAAAACTTTGCAATGTTTGTATGAACAGTGTATTAGGTTTATTAAATGATCATTTTTATTCTGGTCTTCCAACACCATGGCCTTGTAACTGTGTGAATTGTAGTGGGTACAAACAAGCAACTCTCCCACCACAAAGCTGTTCAAGAAATTTTCATCAAAAATTGAAATTTGCGTGTGGCCCTCATTTGACCCACCAAGGAAGGTTTTTCATAGGTTTCAAACCCATATCCCCTTTCCCCTTTCCCCTTCCCTGACTGTAGACTAGGTTACTAAGGATTTAAATAAACTGTACAGGTTGATCATACCTCATTTCATGTAGGTACTCAAGACCATAGAAAAAGTATCTGAGAGGTAAGGGTCCATCTGAGGAAAATGAAAAAATTTCAGTCGTAGACAGTGGGGTTGCGCTCTTACTGAAGGGAAGAAGTATTTTGTTTACACTGTCTTTTCAGATTCCATAAATAATCACTATGCTATTAAGAAATTAAATAAATCTAAAAGTTACGAGTGACTGTAAGTACAAAATCTTTGTTAATGTAAAAATCTAAATTTTCCTTGGTCGGGAAGAAAGATAAGGGAAGATGGGCCGGCTTGAACGGCTCCAGGAATATGTACAACTAACGCAAGTTGTCTCAAATATCAGAATAACCCTCTACTATGGGAACTACTGATCAACAAGATGAAAATGGACGATGTCAAAGCATTTTAGGGTCAGGTTTTATGCAAAACTCCTATTATATTCCCTTTTTAAATGAGAGGAAAGAGAATGATTACAACTATACTAAACTATTAACAGTTCACAATTTCAGAAAATAAAATTCTCTTAATATGAAAGAAATGATTTTAAACGATTATCGCAGGCAGACAGTGACATCACAGGAGTTTTGGAAGCTAGATACTCATTTCATCTCCAAATTAAATTACTTACAAGTCAACAAATTCTCTTTTGACAAATTGAGAGAGATAAGAGTTAATTTATCAGTAATATCAAACAATTTCATAATAAAAGAATCTTTAATTACTAAAAAGGAATTGAAGAATATTCTCAAAGTGACATTGCTTCTGGTCATACATAAGTTAAACATTTTGATGAAGCTATGAGGAATCATTGTGCAATTGATCACATGGTTTAGACTGGCAAAAAAAAAAAAAGAATGGTCATGAGGCTCCTAGTGATGAAAAGTTTTTTCACAACAAGACGAACAAAGTGAAACTCTTGCTGGACTTACTACTTATGTTTTCAACATGTCTTAATTGTTTATTGACTACTAAACATAGCAGAACATATGGGTAGGGGCAAAATGCACAACTAAAGGTTTATGTTAGTCTTAACATTAATTCTAAGTAAATCTTATTATGGAATCAACATAAAACATACATTTTACAACATTACATATAAATACTGAGGGGAAGTTACACTTTGCAATGATACTTATATACAGTGGTACCTCGAGATACGAAATTAATCCGTTCTGAGGTGGCCTTCGTATCATGAGCTTTTCGTATCTTGGACCGCATTTTACATGTAAAATGGCTAATCCGTTCCAAGCCCTCCAAAAACACCCTAGTAAATTTCATAATAAAGCTAAATTGACCTATAAACAATGAAATACTACAACAATTTGGACCATTCAATACCTAATGTAATGCTTACTGCTATTACCTGTAAATAAAGTGTATTAGTGTACATGGTATACAAGAAATACTGTAAGTATGTAGTAAACAGTGGGAGCTTACCTTTCGAGTGAGGCTATCTCCGAAAGTGGCGACAGAGGAGGAGGACAAACGGCAGATACGTACGTACTTAACTTACTTTACGAAACACATAAAAAAATATAAGGAAAACATATATAAACTAAACTTTACGAAACACATTAACCCTTAAACGCCAAAGCGGTATTTTAAAAATAGTCTCCCGTATGCCGGCGGCGTTCGCGAGTGAGCGTCGAAGCAGAAAAAAATGTTTTTTTCAAAAAATCACAGCACGCTTAGTTTCAAGATTAAGAGTTCAATTTTGGCTCCTTTTTTTGTCATGCCTGAAGTTTAGTATGCACCCATCAGAAATGAAAAAAATATCATTATCATATATAAATATTGGGATATATGACAGCGCGAAAAAAAAATTTCATATATAATTGTATACAAATTGCGCTGTGAGCAAAACGGTTAAAGCTAATGAGTTAATTTTTGTTGTTGTTGTATTGTACACTAAATTGTGGATCATTTTGGTATATAACACATTGTAAAACGATCAAGGCAACACAGAGAAAATATGATCACAAAATGATGAATGAATTCGTAACGCTGACGTAAAAAAAAGCTGTTTTCAAAAATTCACCATAAATCGAAATACTGTGCTAGAGACTTCCCATTTGTTGCAAAATGAGCTTTTCGTATCTTGGACCGCATTTTACATGTAAAATGGCTAATCCGTTCCAAGCCCTCCAAAAACACCTTAGTAAATTTCATAATAAAGCTAAATTGACCTTTAAACAATGAAATACTACAACAATTTGGACCATTCAATACCTAACGTAATGCTTACTGCTAATTACCTGTAAATAAAGTGTATTAGTGTACATGGTATACAAGAAATACTGTAAGTATGTAGTAAACTGTGGAAGCTTACCTTTCGAGTGAGGCTATCTCCGAAAGTGGCGACAGAGGAGGAGGACAAACGGCAGATACGTACGTACACTTAACTTACGAAACACATAAAAAAATATAAGGAAAACATATATAAACTAAACTTTACGAAACACATTAACCCTTAAACGCCAAAGCGGTATTTTAAAAATAGTCTCCCGTATGCCGGCGGCGTTCGCGAGCTGAGCGTCGAAGCTGAAAAAATGTTTTTTTCAAAAAATCACAGCACGCTTAGTTTTCAAGATTAAGAGTTCATTTTTGGCTCCTTTTTTTGTCATTGCCTGAAGTTTAGTATGCAACCATCAGAAATGAAAAAAATATCATTATCATATATAAATATTGGGATATATGACAGCGCGAAAAAAAATTTCATATATAATTGTATACAAATTGCGCTGTGAGCAAAACGGTTAAAGCTAATGAGTTAATTTTTGTTGTTGTATTGTACACTAAATTGTGATCATTTTGGTATATAACACATTGTAAAACGATCAAGGCAACACAGAGAAAATATTATCACAAAATGATGCATGAATTCGTAACGCGGACGTAAAAAAAAGCTGTTTTCAAAAATTCCCATAAATCGAAATACTGTGCTAGAGACTTCCCATTTGTTGCAAAATGAAGGTAATTGATTGAATATTACTAGACTGTAAATGTTGTAGCTTACAATTACAGTTTTCGACCATTTTATTTATCATTATAATGAAAATATTTCAAAACTGATAAAAGCTACAACCATAGGTTGTTTTTTTGTTGTATTCTACATGAAATTGTGCACATTTTTATATATAAAACTTTATGTAACGACTAATTTAAAATGCTGCAAACATTACGACAATTGGATGAAAAAAAATTTATGATTTTTTCGGAAGAGTTACCGCGCGGACGTAAGGAAAAAGTTTATTTCATAAATTCACCATAAATCAAAATATTGTGCTAGAGACTTCCAATTTGTTGCAAAATAAAGGTAAATGATTGAATATTACTAGAATGTAAGGGTTTAGCTTACAATTGCGTTTTTTACCATTCCGTCGATTCAAAGTTGACCGAGGTTGATATTTTGGCACTTATCGTTATTTATATGAAAATATTTCAAAACTGATAAAAGCACCAACCATGGGTTGTTTTTAGTTGTATTCTACATGAAATTGTGCACATTTTATATATAAAGCTTTATGTAACGGCTAATTTAAAATGGTACAAACATTACGACAATCGGACAAAAAAATTATGATTTTTTCGGAAGAGTTACTGCGCGGACGTAAGGTAAAAGTTTTTTTCATAAATTCACCATAAATCAAAATATTGTGCTAGAGACTTCCAATTTGTTGCAAAATGAAGGTAAATGATTGAATATTACTAGAATACAAGAGTTTTAGCTTCAATTGGGTTTTTTTACCATTTTGGTAGAGTCAAAGTTGACCAAAGGTTGAAACTTTGGCACTCATTGTTATTTATATGAAAATATTTCAAAACTGATAAAAGCTACAACCATGAGTTGTTTTTTTGTTGTATTCTACATAAAATTGCGCACATTTTCATATATAATACTCCATGTAACGCCTATATAAAATGGTGCAAAAATTATGTCAAAGTGACGAAATAATTTCTGAGATGTGTCGCTGATACTTTTTAGTGGGGAAGAAGAAAAGAAATTAGTGCTTGCGCACCTGCATGACGATTTTACAAAAACAACGCCTTGATCCGTGAGCTCCCAGCATCCCCCAAGGTGCGTGATTCAAAAGTTTTTGCCGAGTAGGCCTATAACTGTTTTTCTGCGAATTTTAAAAAACTTTTTTTATATCGACGTACCATACGTCCAATCGGCACCCAACAGACAATTTATATCAACGTTTAATACATCCAATCGGCGTTAAAGGGTTAACAAAACTGTAACCCTTAACTTTACAAAAAAACTTATATAAATAAAATACAAAAAAAACTTATATAAATAAAATACAAAAAAACTTATATAAATAAAAAAAAAATGTTTGTCTTTTTTTTTTTTTCAAAATTTCAACTTCATCACCACTTTCAACTTTCTGTTTTTTAGTATCAATTGGATCTTCCTTTTTGCTTACTCCTACTAAAGGGATTTTGACAATGGAAAAATCTATTTCTGGGGGAAGACCTGTGTTCCCCGGTGAAATGTTCCTGTAACTCGCATTTCTAAGTATAAATAGATTGTAAATATACCAGAGAAAAAGCTAGAATGGAATGCTGAAGTAACTACCTTCAGCTCGATCACCCAAGGCGTCGGTATAAGCACTGGGGCGAGTGGAAGCCAGTACCACAGGACTTCGTCCAATTAGAAGATTCCTTTCAAAGTCCCTCCCACGATGAGAACAGTTACAAAGACTACCCCTTCCACCTTCCACTCGCTACTACCACTACCCACGCCCGGCATCTTCATTCCTGGAATAGACACCCAAGCTTGGACTGGCTACAGGGTGGGGATCAGGAGAAGAAAGAGGGTCGGGTTCACCGGGCGACACAGGTCTTCCCCCAGAAATAGATTTTTCCTTTGTCAAAATCCCTTTTCTGGGTTTGACCTGTGTCTGCCGGTGAAACAGTATCAGAGAATTGCCGTACAAGCTTGAAAGATACCAGACAAAAATGCTTAAAGGAAGAATGGAAAATAAAGTTCACTAAAGGATAATTTTAATGAGCCGTAAAAGAAACGGACACTTAGCGAATTTTTAAAATTAAGACTTAAATTAGGACTTAATACCTATTAATAAAGTAAAAATACAATGGAATGGTATCTGAAGCAACGTGATATATACCTAGACGTATGTACAAAACAGGTAAGGAATACAAAAGGTGGGTCGGCGACGGAATGGCAAGCAAACCAGTCAGGCACCGGGAAGGAAGATTGGTAGGGGATACGACTGAGGCAGGCAGGAAGGAGTGAGGAATCATGGATAAAGGGCTAAGCAGAACGAGCAATAGAATAGAGTTTTAGGACTCGGTCCATTCAGGGGAGACTATGCTCCCGTGGCCACTGCTGAGAATTTAAGGGCCTCTAAGTTCTTGAGATAGTGGCGTTTAAATACTGCCGGAGATTTTCAACCCGTATATTTCTTCAGGTCCTCGAAGTTCATATTGTGAAAATAGTTAATCGAGGTAGCCACTGCCCGGATATCATGAACATGCGAAACTGAATCCGGGTTGGCTTGCTTAATAAAATAGAGGATTTGTTGTCTAATACCTTTCAGAGAGATCGTACCGCCTTTCTCTCTAATAAAAAGGGGACCTGAAGACTTATTGGACGTCTTGGCCAGATAGGATTTGAGGGTGACGACAGGACACAATGATGTGTCTTGTGTAAGAGGAACAATTTTCCATGGGGCCCACCTGTTTTGTGGGTCTTCATTCTTGGTCAAGAATTTCCGATCCGGGGATAGTAGCACTTCACCCGACGGGAGGAATTCGATGTGGTTAGGGTCTCTAGAGAGAGCTGAGAGTTCAGATATTCTGGCGCCTGACGCCAAGCTCATTAAAAATAGTTTTCCTGAGAAGGGTTGTATATGAGCATGAATCATTATCAGTGTCTGAGGCCAATCTGAGTAGAACATCATTTAAGAACCAGGAGACTGTATGAGGGCGGTCTACTGGTCTCAGGCGGACACATGCTCGCGGGATTGAAGAGAAGTACGAATCCCACAAATCAATACTAAAACCAAGCTGAAAAATCTTCCATAAGGCAGATTTGATTGAAGTTATGGTACTAGCAGCTAGGCCTTTCTCGAATAGAGTTCTAAAGAATGAAATTGCCAGATTCGTAGTCATCTGTTGGGCATCAGTTTCTTTTAGAAAGATGGCCAATTTCTTCACTGCTGAATCATACTGTCTGAGCATTGACTCTCTTTTATCAGATTCTACAAACAGGATGTTTAGTGGATCGATACTAGCGTCCTTTTGGGCCATAAACTTCATGAAGTCCATAAAGTTAGGGGATTATGCGAGTTACAGGAATATTTTACAGGCAGACACAGATCAAACCCAGAAAAGGCCTCTTTAAAAAATAACTATCTGCCTACTTTTCACAATGTTCCTGAAACGACTCAGGCAAGCCTCATCGAACTGCGCAAGCATACGACCTGTGTAAGCCTTTTCGGGGTGTCTTTTTTTCTACAAATGATTTCGGTCGTATCCCTTGGCGATCACACTCAATCACATACCAGCTTCATACTTCTTGATAACCTCCATCTTCGTTTCCAAAGAGAGCATCCTCTTCTTTCCGTGAATTTCAAGTTTCTTGGGACCCATGACTACGTATATACTGCACGTAATTTACGTATAAGTATGGAGTAAAGTTCTCACACAACACGATAAAATACGTATATTACAACGAAACCACTAACGAATTTACGATAATAAACGAAATCGTTAGAACGAACGAATACCACATGCATACGATAACGATGCTGGTACCGAGTGGCCAAGGCACACCGCTACGTAGTAGATGCATGATGGGAAGGATGCTGATCAATAGGAGAGAAGGATCTCATGGCGGTGACTAGCATCAGGAACCAATGGGAGAGCAGGAGGATGGTGGCGAGTCTACTCAGTTGGCGGCGCACGAGTTTCAAAATTGTTATCGGTGGTCCGGGCGAATCTCGAACTTTACAGCAACAACCTTTCGTATCTTGAGCAATTTTCTTATGTAGAGCTGTAAAATTTTTTGTATTAGCTTTCGTATCTCGAGGTAGCACTATATATTTATACATTATATATATACATAATATATGTATATGTGTGTGTGTATGTATATGTATGTAGTATATAGTAAACTTTTGTTATTAGGGGGAGTTAGGGATCACAGTTTCACAACCACCTGCAAAAGGCTGAAATCCACATCAAGTTTTAACACTGAGCAAATGCTTATAACTGCCTATTTTAATAGTTCAAACACCAAATACAGGCAGTCCCCGGGTTACTACGGGGGTTCCGTTCTTGAGACGCGTTGTAACCCGAAAATCGTCGTAAGCCGGAACCACCAAAAATCCTAAGAAAACCTTACTTTAAATGCTTTGGATGCATTCAAAACTATGTAAACTGCATTCTTATTGCATTTTGC
>NC_061095.1:29834575-29872561 GCF_015104395.2 Macrobrachium nipponense | reverse complement strand
GCAAAATGCAATAAGAATGCAGTTTACATAGTTATGAATGCATCCAAAGCATTTAAAGTAAGGTTTTCTTAGGATTTTTGGTGATGTTCCGGCTTATGACGATTTTCGGGTTACAACGAGTCTCAAGAACGGAACCCCCGTCGTAACTCGGGGCCTGCCTTTATTTGGTGTTTGAACTATTAAAATAGGCAGTTATAAGCATTTGCTCAGTGTTAAAACTTGATGTGGATTTCAGCCTTTTGCAGGTGGTTGTGAAACTGTGATCCCTAACTCCCCCTAATAGCAAAAGTTTATATATAATGTATAAATATATACAGTGGTACCTCGAGATACGAAAGCTAATATGAAAAATTTTACAGCTCTACATAAGAAAATTGCTCAAGATATGAAAGGTTGTTGCTGTAAAGTCCGAGATTCGCCCGGACCACCGATAACAATTTTGAAACTCGTGCGCTGCCAACTGAGTAGACTCGCCACCATCCTCCTGCTCTCCCATTGGTTCCTGATGCTAGTCACCGCCATGAGATCCTTCTCTCCTATTGGTCAGCATCCTTCCCATCATGCATCTACTATGTAGCGGTGTGCCTTGGCCACTCGGTACCAGCATCGTTATTGTACGCACGTGGTATTCGTTCGTTCTAACGATTTCGTTTATTAACGTAAATTCGTTAGTGGTTTCGTTGTAACATACGTACTTTATCGTGTTGTGTGAGAACTTTACTCCATACTTATACGTAAATTACGTACAGTATATACGTAGTCATGGGTCCCAAGAAACTTGAAATTTACGGAAAGAAGAGGATGCTCTCTTTGGAAACGAAGATGGAGATTATCAAGAAGTATGAAGCTGGTATGCGATTGAGTGTGATCGCCAAGGGATACGACCGAAATCATTTGTAGAAAAAAGACACCCCGAAAAGGCTTACACAGGTCGTATGCTTGCGCGTTCAATGAGGCTTGCCTGAGTCGTTTCAGGAACATTGTGAAAAGTGAAAAGTAGGCAGAAGCAATCTTCCTTGGATAGTTATTTTTTAAAGAGGCCTTTTCTGGGTTTGACCTGTGTCTGCCGGTGAAATGTTCCTGTAACTCGCATAATCCCCTAACTTTATGGACTTCATGAAGTTTATGGCCCAAAAGGACGCTAGTATCGATTCACTAAACATCCTGTTTGTAGAATCTGATAAAAGAGAGTCAACGCTTAGACAGTATAATTCAGCAGTGAAGAAATTGGCCATCTTTTTAAAAGAAACTGATGCCCAATAGATGACTACGAATCTGGCAATTTCATTCTTTAGAACTCTATTCGAGAAAGGCCTAGCTGCTAGTACCATAACTACAATCAAATCTGCCTTAAGGAAGATTTTTCAGCTTGGTTTTAGTATTGATTTGTGGGATTCGTACTTCTCTTCAATCCCGCAAGCATGTGCCCGCGTGAGACCAGTAGACCGCCCTCATACAGTCTCCTGGTTCTTAAATGATGTACTCAGATTGGCCTCAGACACTGATAATGATTCATGCTCATATACAACCCTTCTCAGGAAAACTATTTTTAATGAGCTTGGCGTCAGGCACCAGAATATCTGAACTCTCGGCTCTCTCTAGAGACCCTAACCCCATCAAATTCCTCCCGTCGGGTGAAGTGCTACTATCCCTGGATCGGAAATTCTTGACCAAGAATGAAGACCCACAAAACAGGTGGGCCCCATGGAAAATTGTTCCTCTTACACAAGACACATCATTGTGTCCTGTCGTCACCCTCAAATCCTTTCTGGCCAAGACGTCCAATAAGTCTTCAGGTCCCCTTTTTATTAGAGAGAAAGGCGGTACGATCTCTCTGAAAGGTATTAGACAACAAATATGATATTGTAATGATACAATTAAGTTTGTTCATACTTACCTGGCAGATATATATATAGCTGATAATTTCCGACGACCGACAGAATTTAAAACTTACGACACACGTAGTGGGGAGTCAGGTGGTTAGTAACCCATTCCCGCCGCTGGGAGGCGGGTATCAGGAACCATTCCCATTTTCTATTCATAATTTTTATTTCCACTGTCTCCTGAGGGGAGGTGGGCGGGTAATTAATTATATATATCTGCCAGGTAAGTATGAACAAACTTAATTGTATCATTACAATATCATTTTGTTCATGCAACTTACCTGTCAGATATATATATAGCTGAATCCCACCTTTGGTGGTGGGAGAGACAGAATAGAGGATTTAGGAAACACATATATGCAGATATTTGATACCTTGGTTCCTTACCTGTTAGCATAGCTGGCTTCGTGATTACTGCCACGTAAGTCTGCTTGTGCTACTAGAGTTGCCAGCAAGGTAGAGACCTATGAAGCTGGTGCAAACTCCAGATGATATCTGTCAACAGGGGCGAGACCACGACGTGACTAGACCATGGACCATACTAATGAGGGCAACGAGACAAAATACCACCACCTGGCTTAGTTACCAAAGGTATCCCCCACTTAACTAAGCTAATGGAAGGGAGACCCGCCCCAGGCGGTCACCCCACAACCATAAAACACAAGTTTAAAAACCCCCCTAATCCCTAAAGGATAGGATGAGTGTTACCTCCTGCCCCCAAAACAGTGTCTGCAGCAATGTATGGTCCGAGGGAGAAGCAATTTTCGTATGTCACTTTCACCTCCCGCAGGTAGTGTGAAGTGAACACCGAATTGCTTCTCCAAAATGTGGCATTCAAAATATCTTTGAGCGCCATATTTTTTGTGAAAAGCTACCGAGGTAGCAAATAGCTCTCACCTCGTGAGCTTTCACTTTCAGAAGCTTCAAATCACTATCACTGCACTTATCATGAGCTTCTTTAATCGTACTTCTGATGAAGAACGCCAGTGCGTTTTTCGTTTTCGACATAAGAAGATCAGGCTTCCTCACCGAACACCACAAATTGTCAGACGAACCTCTGCAAGCTTTAGTTCTCTGCAGATAGAACTTTAGAGCCCTGACAGGACACAGGAATCTCTCACGTTCATTTCCCACTATTTCTGACAACCCTTTGATTTCAAAGGTCCTCGGCCACGGGTTGGAAGGATTCTCGTTCTTTGCTAAGAACGCGGGACTTAAAGAACAAATCGCATTATTGTCTGAAAACCAAGTCTGCTTGCTAATGGCCTGGATTCGCTAACCCTCTTCGCCGTCGCCCCAGACGGCGGTTAGGAAGATCGTTTTCTTCATCAGATTCCTGATAGAAACTGAATGAAGTGGTTCGAAGTGACTCGACATCAAAAACTTGAGCACCACATCCAAGTTCCACGAGGGTACTTTAGGCTGGATGACCTTCTTAGTCTCGAAAGATCTAATGAGATCATGAATGTCTTTATTATTAGTCAAATCGAGTCCTCTGTGCCTGAAGACTACAGAAAGCACGCTCCTGTAGCCTTTAATAGTTGGAACAGCCAACTTCACTTCCTCTCTCAGATAAAGAAGGAAGTCAGCTATCTGGCTCACAGAGGTTGTGGTGGAGGAAATGCCTTCTTCCTGCACCAGGATCTGAAGACAGCCCACTTCGATTGGTACAGAGCGATGAGGAGGGCCTCCTTGCGGTGGGCAATCGCCTTCGCCACAGGTCTTGAAAAACCCCTCGCTCTGGCCAACTTCTTGATAGTCCTGAACGCAGTCAGACTCAGAGCGGGGAGGTTTTTGTGGTACCTCTCAAAGTGGGCTGTCTGAGTAGAATCTTTCCTTAAGGGCAGAGTCCTCGGAAAGTCTACCAGGAAGACATCACCTCTGTGAACCAGTCGGCTGCTGGCCAGAAGGGGGCGATGAGTGTCATCCTCGCTCCTTCCGATGCCGCGAACTTCCTCATCACTTCCCCGAGGATCTTGAGCGGGGGAAAAGCGTATATGTCTAGACCCGACCAACTCCAAAGTAGGGCTCTACTGCGACTGCTCCCGGGTCCAGAACTGGGGAGCAATACAGCTGAAGTCTTTTCGTCCTGGAAGTTGCGAAGACATCCACCTGCGGACAACCCCACAGGTCCCACAGCGACTGGCAAACTCTTGGTGAAGGGTCCACTCTGTCGGCAAAAGCTGTCCTCGTCGACTGAGAAGGTCCGCTCGAAACATTCTGTACTCCTGACACGAACCTTGTCAGGATAGTGACTTCTTGCGCTTTCGCCCATAAAAGGAGTTCCTTTGCGATGGCAAACAGAGAAGGCGAGTGAGTTCCCCCTTGATTTCTTAGGTATGCCAGTGCTGTGTGTTTGTCCGAGTTGATCTGAATGACTTTGCCGGATATTTCTTCCTGGAAGAACCTGAGCGCCAGGTAAATCGCTGACAGCTCTTTCAGATTGATGTGCCAGGGCACCTGTTCCCCTCTCCAGGTGCCCGACACTTCTTTCCCTCCTAGTGTTGCTCCCCCCCCAACCCGTGGACGACGCGTCGGAAAACAACACTAGGTCGGGGTTCCGAAGTTTGAGGGAGAGTCCTTCTGCGAGCTTCCGTGGATCTGAACCACCAACTTAGGTGATCCTTCACCTCTCTCGTTAAACACAAGATCGCCTCCAGATCTTGTTTGTTCTTCCAACTGTTGGCTAGGAAGAATTGAAGAGGTCTGAGGTGCAGCCTTCCCAGAGAAAACAAACTTCTCCAGTGAGGAAATGGTCCCCAGCAAACTCATCCATTCCCTCACCGAGCATGTTTCCTTCCCCAGAAAGGTCGCCACTTTTTCCAAGCATTGAAGTTGTCGCCCCTCGGGACGGAAAAGCCCCGAAAAGCCACTGAGTCCATCTGAATCCCCAGATAGACTAAAGATTGAGAAGGAGTCAATGCGACTTTCAGGTTTACCAGAAGCCCCAGGGACTTCGCTAACGACCAATGGTCGTGTGCAGGTCCTCCAGACACCGGTCTCGCGATGAAGCTCGAAAAATAAGCCAGTCGTTCCTAGGTAGAGAGAGGATCTTATATTCTCCAGATGAAGCAGCCTTGCCACGTCTTCATCAGAATGGTGAAAACCATCGGCGCTGTGGTCAGACCGAAGCAAAGTGCCCTGAATTGGAATACCTTCCCTTCAGGACAAATCGCAGGTATTTTCCTTGATTGGGGATGGATGGGGACGTTGAAAATACGCGTCTTGGAGGTCTAGTGAGACCATCCAATCCCCCGGTCTCAAAGCTGACAGCACAGATTGAGGCGTCTCCATCTTGAATTTCTTCTTTATGACGAAGAGGTTTAGGCTGCTGACATCGAGGACGGGTCGCCGCCCCTGAATGGTTCGGCACCAGGAACAGACGGTTGTAAAAGCCATGGAGATTCCAGGTTCGAAGACCTGTTCACCGCTTGCTTCTTGATCATTTGTTCCAGCAGATCGAAAAGCACTTTCTGTTTCTCTCCTCGATAAGAGGGAGACAAATCCTTTGGTGTTGAGGATATGCGGGGGTGACTTCAAAAACGGGATCCTGTAACCTTTCCTCACAACATCTAGCGACCAATGGTCGGCCATCTCTCTCTTCCCAGGCTTTCGCGAACAGAAGAAGCCTGGCTCCTACCGGCGTCTGAAGGACTTCCAAATCAACTTCCTACTCTTTCTTTGACTGAGCAGGGGTTTTCCCTCTGGAAGAGCCTCTTCCTCGGGAGGCTGTTTTCGAGGAAGATCCAGCACGAAAGGGCTTCAGTTTCTTGGTAAACGAAACTCCAGAAGAGGAAGCAGCTGCTGGTCTTCTAGAAGACTGAGCCAGAAGATCTTGCGTTGCCTTCTCCTGAAGGCTCGATGCTATGTCCTTAACCATAGTCTGGGGGTAAGAGATGGTCTGAAAACGGAGCGAAAGGAGCAAGTCCGCCTTTTGCGCTGGAGAGAACGGAATTTTGGCTGTGAAGTTACAGAAGAGTGCTCTCTTCTTGAGAATCCCCTAGCTAAAGTGAGTAGCCAACTCCTCAGAACCATCCCTGACGGCCTTGTCCATACAAGAAAGTACACTGACAGCTCCCCAGACTAATAGTATCAGAAACTCCTTTGACCTGGCATCCAAAACTCCAAGACACCAGTCGAGAAAGTTGAAGACCTCTAGAGTCCTGAAGAGGCCTTTTAGATGGAAGTCGAACTCGTTATGGGTCCAAGTGACTTTTGATGAAGACAGAAGGGCTCTTCTGGATGCGTCCACGATGCTCCCGAAATCACCCTGAGCAGAGGCTGGTAGTTTAACACCTACGTCCTTCATCCCGTCTCATACCACATGCCTCCTTTAAACCGCAGAGTCTTGATGGCGTAAAGCCAAAGAGGACTTTCCTGACGCTTTCCTCTTCTCCATCCACTCATGGACTTTCCGGAACGCTTGCTTCGTGGAAAGCGACTTCTTCATTTTAACGAACCCCGATGCCTTCGATGCTTTAAAAGAAGAAAAATTGAGAAGGGGAGGGTACGAGGGGCTTCCGGTTGGAAAGTTTCTCCAAACTCCGACTGTAGAAGACGCATCAAAACTTTATAGTCCGATGAGACAGGAGCTGGTTGCTGCTCTTCCTCTGCTTCGACTAAATTATCGCTAACTCCTTCCTCAGAAAATGGAGAAGTAGGAGGAGGAAACTCTGAAGAAAATTGACGAACAGAGGTAGGGTTCCTTCATCCACCTGAACTTGCGTTGGTGAGGAACTGGCGTCCACCAGCGCGCGCTTGGGCTCCGAATCCACACGTTTGGCGCCGACAGGTGCGCGCTCGCATCTACTAAAACACGCCTGGCATCCATGGCGCACACTGAGCGTCCACTAGTGCACGCTTGGCGTCCACTGGCGCGCGCCGAGCGGCCGCCAGCGCGCGGCTGCCGTTCCACTGGTGCACGTTTATCAACAGGTGCGCGTTTGGCGGCAACGGAAGCGCGCTCACTTGCACAGAAGCGCGCTCAGCGTCCACTGCTCGCTTGCGAACATTCGAAGACTTGCTGGAGCGGGAGATATCTCATCCTTGAGAGCGAGAAACAAACTTCTCACCTCTCTAGAGAGCTGCTGGGGAGCAGAACGAACTCTAGGGGGGGGGGAGGGAGACTCGAACGAAGAGAGAGGCGAGCGAGGAGAAAGAGAAGGTCTTGACTTCTTCACAGGAAGCTTCTCATCCTTTCTACGACGCGGAAGAGACTCTCTAGAAGCAAGAACGTCCTGAAGTTGCTGCTGCAATGACTGAAGCACCCTCTTGGTTGGCGAATCTTCCTGCTCCGGGGAGGGACTGATCCTGTGAGCAGGAGAGCGGCGAGGGGACGCCTCCCTCCTCCTCCCAGGTACGGCCTCCTCCCAAGCTCTAGAGCGACTGTATCGCTCGCGCACGAACTACCCGAATCCAAGTCCGAAGACTCTCTACGCCTTTTCTGCGGCGGAAAGCAGCGAACGCACTGTCAGGAGAAAGATCGCAGATTCGGAGAAACTAGGACGTGAAGCCGTCAACAACAGCGCCGTCCTTTTCAGCGGACGGGAAGCACCGTGAGAACTCCACCCTTTACGTGGGGATGAAGCCTCCGATGACGAAAAACACTCCTTGAGGAGACGTGCACGCGCACGCTCCCTGGCAGTCTGGGGATTTTCATCAGTAACTGCCGAAGGCACGCCAGATCGGTGGGGGTTCCTTGTAACCCTCCTTCGGCTTTTCGACATGCTCCCTCCCCAGGTCCTGAGAGTCAAGCAGAGGTCCAGGCCTAGAGGCAAAAACGAGGCCGATCTGACGCACCCTCCACTACACAAGGGGTATCACTGCACTTCTGCACATCACTTTTGCTCTCAAGAGCCAACACTTTCGATTCTAAATTTCGAATCGACTCCAAAATTAAGGACAAAGTATTACTCTCTACTGACACTGCTTCAGGGCCCGGAGGCAACACTACAGGGTTAGGAGCATTAACAGAAGGAGGGTAACACAGGAGAAACATTAATTTCTTGCACACCTGAAACACTCCGGAGGAAGAACCTCCTTAACCTATCCTTTTTCAAGTTTCCTAAGATAAAGTATCATACGCCTTCCACTCAGAATCTGTTAATCTTTCGCACTCCTTGCAACGGCTTTCATACACATTTCATCTTGCTCCCTGCAACTCTTACATACCGTATGTGGGTCTACTGAAAAGCTTCAGTAGCCTACCTCTACAATCAGTCCTAGAGCAAAATCTAGCGCTAGCTGTACTAGACCCTGACATATTATCCAAGAGAAATCCAAACCAAAATCAAATCAATCCACTAATAACGTGTGCCTAGCCAACCGATGCAAGTCAATTAATCCAAAAAGAACCAAAAAGGGATACTCAAGTAGCAAAAAGTTTCCAAATCCAGACGGAGGTGCTGTAAACAGATGTTCACAACACCGGCGACAGAAAAATTATGAATAGAAAATGGGAATGGTTCCTGATACCCGCCTCCCAGCGGCGGGAATGGGTACTAACCACCTGACTCCCACTACGTGTGTCGTAAGTTTTAAATTCTGTCGGTCGTCGGAAATTATCAGCTATATATATATCTGACAGGTAAGTTGCATGAACAAACCTCTATTTTATTAAGCAAGCCAACCCGGAATCAGTTTCGCATGTTCATGATATCCGGGGCAGTGGCTACCTCGATTAACTATTTTCACAATATGAACTTCGAGGACCTGAAGAAATATACGGGTTGGAAATCTCCGGCAGTATTTAAACGCCACTATCTCAAGAACTTAGAGGCCCTTAAATTCTCAGCAGTGGCCGCAGGGAGCATAGTCTCCCCTGAATGACCGAGTCCTAAAACTCTATTCTATTGCTCGTTCTGCTTAGCCCTGTATCCCTGATTCCTCACTCCTTCCTGCCTGCCTCACTCGTATCCCTTACCAATCTTCCTTCCCGGTGCCGGACTGGTTTGCTTGCCATTCCGTCGCCGGACTTGTAAATAGCATTGGGACCCACTTTTTGTATTCCTTACCTGTTTTGTACATACGTCTAGGTATATATCACATTGTTTCAGATACCATTCCATTGTATTTTTACTTTTTTACTAGTTATAAAGTCCTAATTTAAGTCTTAATTTTAAGAATTCACTAAGTGTCCGTTTCTTTTACGGCTCATTAAAATTATTCTTTAGTGAACTTTATGTTTCATTCTTCCTTTAAGCATTTTTGTCTGGTATCTTTCAAGCTTGTATGGCAATTCTCTGATACTATTTCACCAGCAGACACAGGTCAAACCCAGAAAAGGGATTTTGACAAAGGAAAAATCAATTTCTAGGGGAAGACCTGTGTCGCCCGGTGAACCCGACCCTCTTTCTTCTCCTGATCCCCACCTTGTAGCCAGTCCAAGCTTGGGTGTCTATTCCAGGAATGAAGATGCCGGGCGTGGGTAGTAGTAGTAGCGAGCAGAAGGTGGAAGGGGTAGTCTTTGTAACGGCTCTCATCGTGGGAGGGACTTTGAAAGGAATCTTCTAATTGGCAGATGTCCTGTGGTAGTGGCTTCCACTCTCCCCAGTGCTTATACCGACGCCCTTGGGTGATTGAGCTGAAGGTAGTAACTTCAGCATTCCATTCTAGCTTTTTCTCTGGTATATTTAGAATCTATTTATACTTAGAAATGAGAGTTACAGGAACATTTCACCGGGCAACACAGGTCTTCCCCCAGAAATAGATTTTTCCATCGTCAAAATCCCTTTAGTAGGAGTAAGCAAAAAGGAAGACCCAATTGATACTAAAAAACAGAAAGTTGAAAGTGGTGAAGTAAAAAAAAAAAAAAAAAAAAAAAAAAAAAAAAAAAAAATAAAAAAATAAAAAAAAAAATAAAAAAAATAAAGACAAATTTTTTTTTTATTTAAGTTTTTTGTAAAGTTAAGTGTTGCAGTTTTGTTAAGCCTTTAACGCCGATTGGACGTATTAAACGTCGATATAAATTGTCTGTTGGGTGCCTATTGGACGTATGGTACGTCAATATAAAAAAAGTTTTTTTAAAAATTCACAGAAAAACAGTTATAAGCCTACCAGCCGAAAACTTTTGAATCACACGCCTTGGGGGATGCTGGGAGCTCACGGATCAAGGCATTGTTTTGTTTAAAATCGCTACGCAGCCGCGTATTTCTTTCTTCTCGCACTAAAAAGTATCAGCGACACATCTCAGAAATTATTTTGTCACTTTGACATAATTTTTGCACCATTTTATATTAGCCGTTACATGGAGTATTATATATGAAAATGTGCGCAATTTCATGTAGAATACAACAAAAAACAACTCATGGTTGAAACTTATCAGTTTTGAAATATTTTCATATAAATAACAATAAGTGCCAAAGTTTCAACCTTCGGTCAACTTTGACTCTACCGAAATGGTCAAAAAACCCATTGTAAGCTAAAACTCTTATATTCTAGTAATATTCAATCATTTACCTTCATTTTGCAACAAATTGGAAGTCTCTATCACAATATTTCGATATATGGTGAATTTATGAATAAAACTTTTACCTTACATCCGCGCGGTAACTCTTCCGAAAAAATCATAAATTTTTTCGTCCGATTGTCGTAATGTTTGCACCATTTTAAATTAGGCGTTACATAAAGCTTTATCTATGGAAATGTGCACAATTTCATGTAGAATACAACTAAAAGCAACCCCTGGTTGTAGCTTTTATCAGTTTTGAAATATTTTCATATAAATAACGATAAGTGCCAAAATATCAACCTTCGGTCAACTTTGAATCGACCGAAATGGTAAAAAAACGCAATTGTAAGCTAAAACCCTTACATTCTAGTAATATTCAATCATTTACCTTTATTTTGCAACAAATTGGAAGTCTCTAGCACAATATTTCAATTTATGGTGAATTTATGAAAAAAAAAAAAAAAAAAAATTTTCCTTACATCCGCGCGGTAACTCTTCAGAAAAAAAATAATAAATTTTTTTTGTTCGAGTGTCGTAATTTTTGCACCATTTTAAATTAGCCGTTACATAAAGTTTTATATATGAAAATGTGTGCAATTTCATTTAGAATACAACTAAAAACAACCCATGGTTGTAGCTTTTATCAGTTTTGAAATATTTTCATATAAATAACAATGTGCCAAAATTTCGACCTTCGGTCAACTTTGACTTGACCGAAATGGTCGAAAAACGCAATTGTAAGCTAAAATATTACATTCTAGTAATATTCAATAATTTAACTTCATTTTGCAACAAATTAGAAGTCTCTAGCACAATATTTCAATTTATGGTGAATTTATGAAATAAACCCTTTCCTTACGTCCGCACGGTAACTTCCGAAAAAATCATAAATTATTTTCGTTCGATTGTTGTAAAGTTTGCAGCATTTTAAATTAGCCATTACATAAAGTTTTATATATGAAAATGTGCGCAATTTCATGTAGAATACAACAAAAAACAACCTATGGTTGTAGCTTTTATCAGTTTTGAAATATTTTCATATAAATAATGATAAATAGAAAACATTTGTCCTTCGGTCAACTTTAACTCTACCAAAATGGTCGAAAACTGCAATTGTAAGCTACAAAATTTACAGTCTAGTAATATTCAATCAATTACCTTCATTTTGCAACAAACGGGAAGTCTCTAGCACAATATTTCAATTTATGGTGAATTTTTGAAAACCGCTTTTTTTTACGTCCGCGTTACGAATTCATGCATCATTTTGTGATAATATTTTCTGTGTTGCCTTGATCGTTTTACAATGTGTTATATACCAAAATGATCGCAATTTAGTGTACAATACAACAACAAAAAAATTAACTCGTTAGCTTTAACCGTTTTGCTCACAGCACGATTTGCATACAATTATATATGAAATTTTTTTTCGCGCTGTCATATATCCCAATATTTATATATGATAATGATATTTTCTTCATTTCTGATGGTTGCATACTAAACTTCAGGCAATGACATTATTTATATTTTCATATAAATAATGATAAATAGAAAAAATTTGTCCTTCAGTCAAATTTAACTCTACCAAAATGGTCGAAAACTGCAATTGTAAGCTACAAAATTTACAGTCTAGTAATATTCAATCAATTACCTTCATTTTGCAACAAACGGGAAGTCTCTAGCACAATATTTCGAATTGTGGTGAATTTTGAAAACGGCTTTTTTTTACGTCCGCGTTACGAATTCATGCATCATTTTGTGATAATATTTTCTGTGTTGCCTTGATCATTTTACAATGTGTTATATACCAAAATGATCGCAATTTAGTGTACAATGCAACAACAAAAAAATTAACTCGTTAGCTTTAACCGTTTTGCTCACAGCACGATTTGCATACAATTATATATGAAATTTTTTTTCGCGCTGTCATATATCCCAATATTTATATATGATAATGATATTTTCTTCATTTCTGATGGTTGCATACTAAACTTCAGGCAATGACAAAAAAAAAGGAGCCAAAAATGAACTCTTAATCTTGAAAACTAAGTGTACTGTGATTTTTTGAAAAAAACGTTTTTTCCACTTCGCCGCTCACTCGCGAACGCCAGCATACGGGAGACTATTTTAAAAATACCGCTTTGGCGTTTAAGGGTTAATGTGTTTCGTAAAGTTTAGTTTATATGTGTTTTCCTTAAATTTTTTTATGTGTTTCCTAAAGTTAAGTGTACGTACGTATCTGCTGTTTGTCCTCCTCCTCTGTCGCCACTTTCGGAGATAGCCTCACTCGAAAGGTAAGCTTCCACATTTTACTACATACATACAGTACTTCTTGTACTATACCATGTACACTAATACACTTTATTTACAGGTAATTAGCAGTAAGCATTAAGTTAGGTATTGAATGGTCCAAATTGTTGTAGTATTTCACTGTTTATAGGTCAATTTAGCTTTATTATGAAATTTACTAGGGTGTTTTTGGAGGGCTTGGAACGGATTAGCCATTTTACATGTAAAATGCGGTCCAAGATACGAAAAGCTCATGATACGAAGGCCGCCTCAGAACAGATTAATTTCGTATCTCGAGGTACCACTGTATATAAGTATCATTGCAAAGTGTAACTTCCCCTCAGTATTTGTATGTAATGTTGTAAAATGTATGTTTTATGTTGATTCCATAATAAGATTTACTTAGAATTAATGTTAAGATTAACATAAACCTTTAGTTGTGCATTTTACCCCTACCCATATGTTCTGCTGTTTAGTAGTCAATAAACAATTAAGACATGTTGAAAACATAAGTAGTAAGTCCAGCAAGAGTTTCACTTTGTTCGTCTTGTTGTGAAAAAACTTGTCATCACTAGGAGCCTCATGACCATTCTTTTTTTTTCTTTTTTTGCCAGTCTAAACCATGTGATCAATTGCACAATGATTCCTCATAGCTTCATCAAAACGTTTAACTTATGTATGACCAGAAGCAATGTCACTTTGAGAATATTCTTCAATTCCTTTTTAGTAATTAAAGATTCTTTTATTATGAAATTGTTTGATATTACTGATAAATTAACTCTTATCTCTCTCAATTTGTCAAAAGAGAATTTGTTGACTTGTAAGTAATTTAATTTGGAGATGAAATGAGTACCTAGTTACCAAAACTCCCGTGATGTCACTGTTCGCCTGCGATAATCGTTTAAAATAATTTCTTTCATGCTAAGAGAATTTTATGTTCTGAAATTGTGAACTGTTAATAGTTAGTAATAGTTGTAATTATTCTCTTTCCCTCTCATTTAAAAAGGGAATATAATAGGAGTTTTGCAGAAAACCTGACCCTAAAATGCTTTGACATCGTCCTTTTTTATCTTGTTATCAGTAGTTCCCATAGTAGAGGGTTATTCTGATATTTGAGACAACTTGCGTTAGTTGTATATATTCCTGGAGCCGTTCAAGCCGGCCCATCTTCCCTTATCTTTCTTCCCGACCAAGGAAAATTTAGATTTTTACATTAACATTAAGATTTTGTACTTACAGTCACTCGTAACTTTTAGATCTATTTAATTTCTTAATAGCATAGTGATTATTTATGGAATCTGAAAAGACAGTGTAAACAAAATACTTCTTCCCTTCAGTAAGAGCGCAACCCCACTGTCTACGACTGAAATTTTTTCATTTTCATGAGATGGACCCTTACCTCTCAGATATACTTTTTCTATGGTCTTGAGTACCTACATGAAATGAGGTATGATCAACCTGAACAGTTTATTTAAATCCTTAGTAACCTAGTCTACAGTCAGGGAAGGGGAAAGGGGATATGGGTTTGAAACCTATGAAAAAAAAACCTTCCTTGGGTCAAATGAGGGCCACATGCAAATTTCAATTTTTCATGAAAATTTCTTGAACAGCTTTGTGGTGGGAGAGTTGCTTGTTTGTACCCACTACAATTCACACAGTTACAAGGCCATGGTGTTGGAAGACCAGAATAAAAATGATCATTTAATAAACCTAATACACTGTTCATACAAACATTGCAAAGTTTTAGGTATTTTATCCTGAACTATAATCTAAAATTCCTAACTCTGAGGACTCTCTGAATTGCTTGTTTAAAAACAACAGACTGAAACTAAATATGATGCTTCATTTTGGCAAAGTTTCCTTGACTTTTTATTTCCAAAACCTGACATTTGCTGATGATGGAAGTTTGTACATTCCTATGAAATATGTTTCATGTCAACCTGCTTCTCTGCATATAAGGCAGGTCACGTAGGTTGTTCACAAAACATCTATTGCCTATTCCATTATTCTACAAACATGCTTTTTGATTCATTTTGTAATGACTCAAAATAATTCAAGTTAAAAAAATAGTTTCATATGTTTACCAGAGTATAATAACTTCATTGAAAAAATAAAAAAGCACATTCAAGAGTAAGCATTACTGGGAGTTGTCCATTGTACAATAAAACTAGGGTAAAACTTTGAAGTATTCACAGTTAAACTACTCACTTTTTTCTACCCGTTTTAGGCGGGAAACTGCCTCGACTTCCTGCATATTCCTCTACAAGGAATCCCAATTCAACACCAAATGGTGATATGCCATGAACCTAAAATAAAAAAGGAAAAAAAAAAACTAAAGAAAAAAAAAAGAATTATGAAAGAACCAAGTTTTGCTTAAGTTTGTTGACAAGAAAATTACTAAAACACACAAGGGCAACTACGTGTTACTTTTACCATACTGTTGGTTGAACTTTGTTCAGAAAAGGTGGTTTCCCATTAGGAGTTGAACAGCTTCATTCCCAGATCACATAAGGCTTAAAACTAATTTAAGCCTTATAACAAAGAATGTGCATTAACTATTAACAACTGAACTTTGCTTGTATGCAGACCTTGCCTTTTAAATTTCAACTTCTTACCTTTTCCTGTACAAGAGCAACATATGGCAAAATTAAGAGGGTATCTTTCTTCTTTTAGCAGCAACTGCCGCAACATAAGAATCTCAGCAACAAGGGTCTTCCCACCACTAGTTGGCAATGAAAACAAAAGATTCTTTGAGCCAATGCCCTCTGCAATGCAGTCCTTCTGCCAATCTTCAGGATAAAATATTAAAAACACCATTACTGTGTAGAAAATGCAACTGTATCACTATAATCATCTAATCAAAAAAGGGATTTTGACGTAGGAAAAATCTATTTCTGGGCGAGGAAGCCGTGTCGCCCAGTGAAATATGTCTGCTTTAGCACTATTTCTAGTAAAATATTGCTATATACCAGAGAACTGCTAAATTGGACATGTCAGAAGCCTCTGACTCGCTCACCTATATAAAAGATGTCGGTATAAAACTGGGGCGAGTGTTTAAACACTACCACAGCAACCCTCCAATTAGCCTTTTCTCATCAAAAGACCCTAAATACGGGGAAGCCGACCCATAGGTCACACCTATCTACCCCGTTGAAGGCGGCTGTGACGTCATACTTATCGATAGCAATGAAGCTTGGTGCACTGCAAGGGGAGGGGAGGGGAAAAAAAAAACCAGGGGGGGGGGATTTCACTGGGCGACACGGCATTCCTCGCCAGAAATAGATTTTTCCTACGTCAAAATCCGCCTTTTCTGGGCTCAGCCGTGTCGCTCCCGTGAAATTGTACCAGAGAAACACCAAGCTACATCACTCTGAAATGAAACAGAATATTAAATTGTATAAACTAACACCATAGACCAAGTGAAATAGCAAAGAGATTTGCTGCGATAGGTAGGATGTTAATAAACTGGCATAATGGAAAATATTCATATGACACAAGGACAGTACTATATTGATGTTGCAAGGAGACACTGACCTCCCTACAGCTATTGCCTGATAATTTAAGATCCTCCAAGGACTTAAGGTAAAGCTTTGGAAAAACCCAGTGCGACTGCCGACCAGTATATTTCTTCGATCATCAAAGTTCATATATTTGAAGAAATTTACAGAAGTTGTTATAGCCGAATAGCACGCGCTTTGGGAAAAGGACCCTGGGCTGACTTCCTTGGTAAAATACAAAAACTGCTGCGTAATGCCCTATAGGGATATGGTACCACCACCGCCCCACATGAAAAGGAGGGGGGGGGGGCCTTCGGAAAAGGTAGATGTGCTAGATAAATAGTCCTTAGGGTTTTAACAGTACATAAAGATGGAATGTTGCGGAAGCGGAACAACCTTCCAAGGGGATCGCCTTACCAAAGGGTCTCATTCTTAGCCATAAAATAATTATTTGGTGAAAGCAAACACGTAACCCACCGAAGGAATTCTATAGGCCCTTGGCCACTAGATAAAGATGACATCTCCGATGTTCTGGCACCTGAAGCCAGACTTAATAAAAACAGTGCCTTACGCAAAAGGTTTGGCAATCACATTTGAAGTTGTCTGTTTTAGAGTCTAACCTGAGACCATCGTTAAGAAACCATGACACTGACGACGGCCTTTGAATGGGCCGCAGGCGTGCACAAGCCCTTGGGATTGAGGTGAAATGAAGACTCGGTTAGATTTATACCAAACCCGAGAAGAAAATCTTTTTCGGAGCTGACTTAGTGGTTGTTATTGTGGCAACTGCCAAGCCTTGTTCGAATAAAGGCCTGAAGAATGTTATAGTCACGTTCATTGTCATTACTTTGACATTGATTTCCTGAGAAATGTAGGCAATTGTTTAACTGCTGAATCATACTGGCGAAGTGTAGATTCTCTTTTGTCTGACTCCAAGAACAGAATGTTCTGTGGATCAATGTCCCCTACCCTCCTACCTGCAAACTTCATGAAATCCATAAAGAATAGGGTTTTGTGAAGACCTGAGGAATCGAACACAGTCACGTTTGAACTTGTTGCGTCAGCCTCAAGCCCGGGAGCGGGTGAGGATGAAGACCTAGTTCTAGGAGAAGGAGAAACCAATTGTTCTTGGGCCAGTAAGGAGCTATGAGAGCCACCTGACCTTTGAAGGATTTCAACTTGTGCAACACCTTCAGGAGAGGGTTCATGGAGGAATAAATAAACATCCTCCACTGGTTCCAATCTATACTCAGGGCGTCCGTAGCGTATGCTAGAGGGTCCATACTTTGGCTACGTAACAAGGCAGCTTGTGGTTTGCCCCTGTAGCGAACATATATACTTTCAGACCCGGTACTCTCCTACAAACCCTCTCGAAGGGTTCCTGGTCCAGTGACCATTCTGGGCTCCAGGGGGGACTGACCGGACAATGCGTCTGCTACTACATGTGGACTCCTGCCAGATGGGTAGCCGATAGATGCCAGGTGTTCTTGTCAGTTAGAGAAAAAAAATTGCTATCACCCTGTGGTTCACATGACTTGAACTTGGCCCACCACTCTGTTTTATACCATGTATCACTACTGCACTGTCGAGAGCCAATCTGATATGAGTCTCCTCCGGAGGACGGAGCTTCTTTAAGGTCAGAAACACTGCCATAGCTTCCAGGATGTTGATGTGAAGCTTTTGGAACTGAGGTGACCAAGTTCCCTGAACCTTGTCGTGCTGTGAATAACCTCCCCCAACCTGATAGTGATGCTACTGTATGCATCAGTAGGGACGGGGGGGGAGGGAACTGCAACTGTAACTCTTTGGCTATTGCCCATGGACGTAGACGTTCCTTGGGAATCAGAGGTACCCGGCCGAACTTGTCACGACACTTGGCATTGGCCTTGAACGTCAAACTCGATTGATGTCCTTGAGCTTGGCTTTTTTCAACAGAACTCTGTGACTGACGCAAATTGGAGCGAGCCTAGGATCGTCTCCTGATTCCTTCTCGAAGCCTTTTTGCCTTTTAAGAATTGGCTTGTTACCTTGGCATCCCCTTCCCTGATGGAATGGAAAGGTTGTGTGAATCCAAGCCCCAATGGAAACCTAGCCACTGGAACTTGGATTCTGGGGCCAATCGGGACTTGGTCCTGTTGATCTTGAACCCCCCCCCCTACCCTATATTCCAGGAAAGATATGACCCCGTCCATGGCTTTTCCTAAAACTTGTCTTTGATCATCTCCCAGATTAGCCAGTCGTTTAGGTACGCCACTACCAATAAAACCTGAGACCTTAGCTCCTGCACCACTACCTCCGCCAGTTCCGTGAAAACCCTTGGGGCTATATTCAGCCCAAAGGGCATCACCTTGAAGGAATAAGCTTCTTTTACTAGTTTGAAGCCCAGGAATGGATGGGAGTGCTGAGCCGTCGGGACATGATAATAGGCGTCTGTAAGACCTATAGAGGTGGTGACGCCCCCACGGGGGGAGGGGAAGTAAGGCCCTTACCTGAGAGATGGTCAGCCTTTAGAACTTGTCGCAAGGAATGTACAAGTTTAAACGGGACAAGTCTAAGATCACCCTCCTTTTGGTCGGTCCCTTTCTTGGGACACTGGAATAGACGACTTTGAAATTTTAAGTTCTTTGTCCTGGAGACTGCTCCCTTCTCTGGAGAAGGTCCCTGGGGTAATCCATCAACCCTTGGGTTGGATGCTGATAGATAGATACTATGTTTTCCGCCCAGCTGCTGAACTCCCAACGATGTTAAAAGAGATACAGCCTGCCTCCTATTTATATGATGAGGGTCGGGTTCCTTTCCTGACCATACACCTCTAGCTCGCCCTTGGGCTCCGGTTCCTCCACTCTGACGAAAGGGGGGGGGAACCTGTTGGCTAGCCGACGGCGAAAGGGAGACAAATTGAGGCTGTTGCCGAGGCTGAGTCTTAGAAGATGAAGGTTGGGGAACTTGCTGAAGTTAGTACAGCTTATAGCACAGGGTGCTGTTGCGGAACTTGGAAAGGTTAGTACCTTCTTTGACTTTTCCTAGTCCTAAAACACTGGAGGAAGAAGACTCTTAATATCCTTTTTGAAAGGGATGCCCCAACGCAATCTGATGCTTGATTAAAATGTGATGCCTCATTCTGAACCTCGTTTACTGCCGAAGCTGGAAGAGATCTGCACCCCAGATTGAGGAAGCCAGAACTGTTGGGTTCGTGCCTGATCGTAGCCTCGGATAGAACATGCTTCTTGCCATTTCTCTTAGTAACCGCAAAGCCGTACGAGGCACATTGCATGCTTAAAAGTAACTACTCCGCAATGACCTTATACAGCGGTTCATGAGCATACTCCAGAACCGCCGTCTCCGTCATCACTAGAGAGTTAAGAGACCTTGCAAGACGTGTCCTAGCATCAAATCCGGCTTGGATCAGTGCGTCTGACAGAGGCGCTCACTAAACAAGTTGATTGCACAGTTTGGCTTAAGCTTGCCTGCCGATAATGTAGCCAGCAAACTTCCCACAAACTCTCTCTACCTTGGGGGTAGCAATGATGTGGAATCTGTCTCACTAAGCTGGGGCTCTTCCCGAGTCACTGCCTGAAGGGTAAATCCTGCTACCTTTGATGTAAAAGGTAAGGAGTTCCCGTCATGTTGTTACCTTAGTATTTGAGCAGATCCAACTTCTAGGCTCCATATCTATACTTGATGAGCCTGATTGCTAGAAAGGATAACAGTCCCCTTGGAGACCTTGTCCTTTCTAATCGAAGCTGCCTCCATAAGCCTAACATAAGCTATAAAATGGTGGCCATAACCTTTCGGGAAATAACTCGAAATCCTCGAGTCTATGTGTACCACAACCTCTACAGTCAACATCCCGCTGACAAACGGAGCGAAGTCACTACCCTCCAAAAATCACCAGGGTGGAACGGAGGGAACGTGGACCCGTCAGGCATGCTCTGACCTTGCACCAAATTACTAGGAGGTGCCGGAACTGCGACTCCTGTCTGAGACCTGCAATCAGGGAGTCCTGTGCACGTAAACGTTTAAAAACACCCATTTCAAACCTTGCTGCGACTGAACTGACTAAGCTAGCAAGACTACTGGCCTGATTTAAAAATATTCGTGTTAAACAGGTCTTTGCCGACCTAAAGGGGAACCTTCCAGCGCTCCCTACGGTACCTTTATGAGGTATCCGACCTCTAGACGTTGCAGGGATGGGACTTGAGGGGCAATGGAAGAGTTCTCTCCTTGAGGCCTTGGATCTCATCCTAGGTTTAATATGTGTATGAACCTCTGGAACCTGCCCAGGCCTTGGCTTTGTGTCTGATTGGCTTTTAAGCAAGGTTTTACCCGAAGGTTTTCTCTTTAATCTAGGAATCACAGAGAAGGAATGCGACCTGGGAGGGGGCAAACCTCCTGTGAAACCCATGAAGGAATTTGGAGTAAAGGGAGAGGAAGAATCAGAGTCACTCGAGGAAAGACCCCGGTGACCAAACTAGGCTAGCCTCATTAACACTGTTACCTGTAACCATATCTAGTGTAATGGGCAAATCCTCACTAGTTCAAGTGAGACTTCTTCCAAACCAAGGTCTGGCAATTCTGCCTCTTGCTGTTCCATAACTGAATCTTGAATTTATTTGATAATTGGTGCTGCGACTTTTGGGTCAACGTATCCGGCAGCTTTCCCGGCTGGGGAGGCTGCCATATCTTGAGGTAGCATAAAAAGGCTTAGCTACCCCTACGTTCTGTCCAAAACCTCCAACCCAGACCTTGAGGGTGGAGAGTGCAGCATGCTTAACAGACTGCTCTGTCTGTAATGCAAGAATGTGTCAATTTCGAGTAAAATCTTTGAACATTATGCTTACATATGTTGATTAATTAATGTAATTTAATTTACGACGAATTTTATTATTTATTTATTTATATAGTATTTATTTGATTATTAGTTTAGGTTATTTATTTTATTTTAATTGTTTATTTAGTTATCTATTTATTTATTTATTATTATTATTATTATTATTATTGTTTTATTTATTTATTTATTTATTTTTTTTTTTTATTTCATTTTTTTTTTTTTTTAACACTAATCCAAGTAGTGTAATATAATTCCATCACAATATGTATAGAACAAGCAGTGCGGGGTAACTTATCGAACAGGTAACCTGTTGTACAAGTCGTAGCAGGCAAAGCCGTTTACGTGATGCCAGACTACGGAACCGGTAAGCAATACTGCGCACGGGGCATGGTTCCGGCAAACATCATGGTTGCACAGATCCTGTAGATCGGCAACCAGACACTGAGTGGCCTGTAAGTGCAATAATATATGAGAACAATTGCACAAACTTATAGGATTATTATGATAATAATGTCATATGCCGGAGCATGCCGAACTGAAATAATATATATATAAAAAATATATATGTATATATATATTATATTATTTCGTCCCGGGGACTATATAATTAAAACCACCCGAGCTGTAGACCCGGAGTGGGGGGTACACGAAGTAACCCGGGACGGCACATGAACTCGCAAGTTCCGTGGCAAAAGAAAGGAAAATAATATATATATAAAAAAATATATATGTATATATATTCATATATTTACGTCCCGGGGACTATAATAATAAAACCCCCGGAGCTGTATGACCCGGAGTGGGGGGTACACGAAGTAACCCGGGACGGCCACATGAACTCGTTCAAGTCAGTGGCAAAAAAGGAAAAGAAAATAAAAATAAAACCCGGGAGGAAATAAAATAACAAATATATATCAAATCGCCTACGAAGAAGAGAAACTTCCGTAAACATAGCCCTCAACGACTACCGGAGAGGCCTGAATCTAAATCCGCCTTATGCGGAGAGGGTGTTTTAGGCGGATGGATGTAAGCTCCGGAAGCTGAAAGAAGCAGAGCGCAACAACTCCACGGAAGCCGAGGCTGAATACGCAAAGCAATCAACAACTCCGGAGGCGGTCGGCTGAGAAGCGACACCCACCAACCTAAGGTCCTGGAGGACCCTCTACACCCCCCCCCCCCCCCCCTCTGCTGATGGGAACGGCTGTCAGCAACAACCGAGGCGAGAGGAGCACCCAACTACTGGGGGCCCCACGTGAGGGGGAGGGAAGGAGGGCTGATGGGGTGACGATCACGTGATCAGCGTATCCTCGCAAATAAAAGATTACGAGGAAAACGCAGGCATAGCCTATGTAGGCTAACCGACCTAACATCCAAAATATACATAGACAAAATAAAATCAATTACTTAAAGCTAAAAGAAAATCATGCTTTAACACGGGGGAAATGAAAATAAACTGTCGTAAAATATAAAACCGCAATGAAGGCCACTCGATAACAGTGGGCGCAAAAGGGGAAAAACTACTTGCTTACTGACAAAACGATAAGAAACGGCAAGCTGACGAAAAGAAAAAAAGGGAAATTCTTGAATGAAATAGGACGGTGGTATAAACGGCGAAGCACGAAACAAAGAAACGTGCTCAAAAGAAGACCCCCGTGAAAAACGTGAAAATAATGAAAATAACAAAACATAAATGGAAATCGGATCGACTAAAAACTGCCACCCAAGAATAAATAAATAAATATATACATACATATATATATATATATACATATATATATATACATATATACATACATACATGTACTGAAATATCACATGTTACAAGCAGAGAGGAAGACTACTCGAAGTCGGTACATTCAAGCGTAAATCGGTACAATTCAAGGGTAAGCCGTAAAGGCGACTTGCCGCCCGCCCCTATTTAAAAGTGACGCCTAATAAAATCCTAAATAAAGGCAAAACGATAGGCAAATTCACTCCCTAAATATTGAAAAAGGGCGGAACCAGTACTTAACTTGGGTGAAGAGGTAGATGACGATCCGTAACCAGAATAAAAATAAAAGAACAAATAGTAATATTCGAACGTGCGAACACGGAATGGCTATCGAAAAGTATGACGTCACAGCCGCCTTCAACGGGGTAGATAGGTGTGACCTATGGGTCGGCTCCCCGTATTTAGGGTCTTTTGATGAGGAAAAGGCTAATTGGAGGGGTTGCTGTGGTAGTGTTTAACACTCGCCCCAGTTTTATACCGACACCTTTTATATAGGTGAGCGAGTCAGAGGCTTCTGACATGTCCAATTTAGCAGTTCTCTGGTATTATAGCAATATTTTACTAGAAATAGTGCTAAAGCAGACATATTTCACGGGAGCGACACGGCTGAGCCCAGAAATAAACATGTAATACATCATTCTATTGCATTATATTACAATCCATGTAACCTAACATAAAATACATAATTTGTTCGTTTTAATACAGTATGTACTGCCTTTTAACAAAAACCTTCATTCAAAATATCTGAGAAAAGTGGATGTTCTTGAAAATTCAAGTTAAATTTAACATTAAATGCAAATACAATGCGGATTTCAACAAGGAAACGTAAAGTTGGGTTAGTGGCATGGTAACATTCCACAGAAAATGTCTCAAGAATTTGTCACTCAAGGTACCATTACTTTTACTTTTCTTTCATTCAACCTGCTCTGCTCTTAGTTCACACTTGTTTAACCAACTTATTTTAATATTTTTGCCCATCATATAACCTTTTCAGGTTTCAGCCACTAACAGGTTCTGTCTGAGCCACATGCACATCTTACTAGCTAGTAATTAGTAATACAGGCGGTCCCCGGGTTACGACGGTTCCGGCTTACGACGTTCCGAGGTTACGACGCTTTTTCTTAAATATTCAATGGAAAAATCCGTCCTGGGTTACGACGCTTGTTCCGAGGTTACGACGCTGACGCTTCCGACGCTCCGAGTTAACGACGCTTTTAAAAAACGCTACTTTTAATAAAAATCCTTTATAGTTTAGCACAGTATATTAATAAAAATAAGTTTCTGGTTAGATTACAACAAAAATTTTGAGATTATGATGATTTTCGACACTTTTTATGTTGTATTTTTCTATGTTTTTTAGTGACGCCTCATATGCGGAACTAGTTTCCGAGCGAATGAATACATACTAGTTTACATATAACAGTCCAAAAGCGCAAATAATGAAAAAATCATTGCTTGTTTCCAGTAATAATAACAAAACGAAGTTTCTGGTTAGATTACAACGCAAATTCCAAGTATCCAAAGAGAGACATTATCCAGTAATTTGATCAGAGAGAGAGAGAGAGAGAGAGAGAGAGAGAGAGAGAGAGAGAGAGAGAGAGAGAGAGAGAGAGAGGGGTCTTCCGACGCTCCGAGTTAAGGACAGAGAAGTGTTCGTTTCGTTAAACGGCCTCTGACTCATGCCAGTAAATGTTTTGTTGATACTAATAATATAAGCCTATTTAAAGATACGTTTACTTTAATTAGTCTATATGATACGTAAATAGTAATCAACTGTTCTTGTAGCCCTCAATATTGGCAAATCGAAGTATCCAAAGAGAGACATTATCCAGTACGTAATTTGATCAGAGAGAGAGGAGAGAGAGAGAGAGAGAGAGAGAGAGAGAGAGAGAGAGAGGAGAGAGAGAGAGCGAGACGCTTTGGCAACAATGGTCTCGGGGTTTTTTGGTTTTTATAGCTTCCTTCTGCTTGATGATCGTGGATATTGTAGAAGGATTTCGACCATACTCGTTTTGCCAAATCGACGATACGAACGCCACGTTCATGCTTTGCTATAATTTCATGTTTTGCTTCCATCGAAATCATTTTCTTGGGTTTTTTCTTATCACCTGCTTTGTCTTTAGCTTTGAGACCCATGGTTAATAATAAAATAGACAAAATAACACGAAAAATAGGCGCAAATACAACGAACTAAACAACGACGTGTTAACATGCAGCACCAACAAACAAACAGACTGAACGCCATTTATCGGTCGCCTATACAACTAACACTCATCGCAAAATCGTATCTCAAATATTTCGTTGTATATCAAAGCTTGTATTTTCGCAAATTTTCTGTTATATCTCAAAA
Source organism: Macrobrachium nipponense (assembly GCF_015104395.2). Taxonomy (NCBI): domain Eukaryota; kingdom Metazoa; phylum Arthropoda; class Malacostraca; order Decapoda; family Palaemonidae; genus Macrobrachium; species Macrobrachium nipponense. Next base: position 29,847,494 of record NC_061095.1, on the reverse strand, counting down.
CATTCGTATATTAGGGCAATCGTATGTCAGTTTCCATTGTAATTTGATCAGAGAGAGAGAGAGAGAGAGAGATAGAGAGAGAGAGAGAGAGAGAGAGAAGAGAGAGAGAGAGAGAGAGAGAGAGAGAGAGAGACTTTGGCAACAATGGTCTCGGGGATTGACGTAACGTTTATTTTCTGAACAGATAGGACAGAGAAGTGTTCGTTTCATTAAACGGCCCTCTGACTCATGGCAGGAAATGTTTTGTTGATACTAATATAATAAGCCTATTTAAAGATACATTTACTTTAATTAGTCTATATGATACGTAAATAGTAATCAGCTGTTCTTGTAGCCCTCAAGATTTTGCAAAATCACTCCAGGTTGTACATAAAACTTCAAGAATGTAGTGTCACCAGAGGATTACAATAGTTTTTACCTTCAAGAACCAGCATTCTTTTATGAAAAGAAAATAAACTCCAGGTTGTACATAAAACTACAGGAAACAACATGTAGTGTAACCAAAGGATTACAAGTAAGGTTTTTATAACTTTTTATTAGTTTAAGACATATTTCCAAGCGTCGTTCCGGCTTACGACGATTTTCGGCTTACGACGCGTCTCAAGAACGGAACCCCCGTCGTAACCCGGGGACTGCCTGTAATTCATTTTGAGCTATTATAAAAATGTTTTATGGATAAAAAAAAAAAAATATTTTAGATGGTCTTTCCCCAAATAGGCTGTGTACATTATCATAAAGAGGATGCTCTAACAACATATTTGTCATAAAATTATTTCTATAGATGACAAATTTACATCATCAAGATCTCAGTGACAAACCTTCAGGCCAGTCCTATATGGCTACAATTTCTAACTCACTGCCTAATTAAGATACCATAATATATTAAAAACCAACTCTCGTCCAGGCAGTAAAGAAAAGACTGGCGTAGATGTTTGGCGTTTGACCACTCTTCACCCGATCTACGCATGCATTGCCAAATACCACAAGATTCCTTGCTTTCATCTGCTTTTTTACCAGATCCAGCTAGGCGCTAGAATTATCCTATTGTTAAGACCGATGGTTTGTTCGCGTATGAACAACTACATTATTTTTACAAATAATATACTTTCAATTATCCTAAACTTACTGAATTATCCAAAAGACAATAAACTATCATATGCACTGAAAGAGGAGAATACCCCCAAAATTATAAAAAGAAACAAGCAGCAGACAGTATTATCAGTAGGCCATTGAGCTGAAGGAAGGCCAACCAGAAGGATTTGTGTTGTGATGATTACAAACTAAAACAGTGGAAGATTCTGATAATTTTTTACAGAACTGTGTCCAAGAATAAATCACACAAAATGTCATTATTATTCTGTATTGCTGGTTGACCTTTCAAGAATACCTAGCACTGTCCAGGAAATTTATGAGATATCCATGATTATCCTATATAGAGAAAATAAAATTTACTTTATTTCTGTCATTCTTAAGAAATATTTACCTCTGCCTACTCATCAAATTCTTCATGCTATATAGATTACCATTCACTCAATATGATGGGAGTGAAAAAAGTTGGATAGTCTTCAATCGAGAGTTTATGCATGATTTCATCACACCATCAGCATCTTCATTTCCTTTGTGCTTACAAGGACAGAGATCTAGTTTATATAAACATTTACTAGATTCTTACCAAATGAATTTTTGGGGCAAAAGTTGAGTGCTCTGATTACAATTCCTGAATTACTAAAATTGACTTATTTCTGTCATGACACTTTCAGCAACCCTAGATATACTGATGATAATGCAGCTAGTTCTGTTGCATAAAACACTCATTACTTGGTTAAAGGAAATGGAATTTTTACATTAGAATACAGCAGCAAATCCAACACCTAATGTGGAATCCTAGATCTAAGCGAGTGAGGAATGAATCCATGCAGTCACCGGTTATCGGCAGGGATTTCATTCCCAGGGGTGTGCTGATAAGTGAAAACCACCATTAACCAAAACTCGGCAATTATTGGTGCCTTATGGTGCTGATAACTGAACTCAGCCCATCATGGCACCATAAACTGCCAATCTTACAAGCGCCATAAAACCGGATTGCCGATAACCAAGTCCGCTGACAACCGGGGACTGCCTGTACTAGGTCAATTAGCTCTAACTGAGAAAGGGGAAAGTGATTTTTGATGAAAATTTCTTGAACAGCTTTTTAGTAGGAGACCTGCTTATTTGTGCCTAGAGCTACAATTCACACAGTTACAAGGCCATGAGGCAGGAAGACCGGAATAAAGCCATGTATGTACATAATAAGCTGCTAATACTAGTAACAATAATTTAATAAACCAAATACACTGTTCATGCACACTTTTAGAACTTGTAAGTATTTTACCCTGCCCTATAATCTAAAATTTCCAACTTGAAGGACTGCTCTGAACTGCTTTTTTTAATAACAGAACTTGATTTATATCTATTAATGGCAAGCCCAAAAAATAAAAATTTGATTTAAAACAATTATGATTACAAAATATGATATTGTTAAACTACAATAAAGTTTTGTACATACTTAACCTGGCAGATATATAGTTAGCTATAGTCTCCGCGACGTTCCCTGACAGAATTTGTCAAATCTCGCTGCGGCACACGCGACCAGGTAGGTCAGGTGGTCTACCTTACCCGCCGCGCCTGGGTGGCGGATGTACGAACCACTCCCGTTAGCTTGTCAGATTTTTCTCTTCCACCTGTCTCCTGAGGGAGGCTGGGTGGGGCCATTAATTGTATATATCTGCCAGGTAAGTATGTACAAACTTTATTGTAGTTTAACAATATCATTTTTGTACATGAAACTTCCTGACAGATATATACTTTAGCTGATTGGCAACCCTTGGTGGAGGGTAATAGACAGCTAAATAATACAGGTAAGACGGGAAACAACTAATGTTTGTAGGATATAAAAACCTTGGTTCTCACCTTTTCAGGATGAAGACTTCATAGATACTATCTCTGAGTCTGCATTGCCTGGAGAGCTACAGCTAGGACGTGACCTGATGCTGAAAGACTCTCGGATCTACCACTGGGATATGTGATCCCCTTTATTGTGTAGAATCCAAGTCGGATCCTGTTAGAGGGACCTTGTCCGCTTACCTAAACAGATCCTTACCACTACCTCTGCAAGGAGCCAAAACCCACCAGACCACCTAACCAAAATACAAAGGGTTAATATTACGACAAAAAGAGGTGCCTCCTGCAACCTCTTTCAGACAACCAAAAAACAACAATATAAAATATAGGGTACATATAAAAAATTTACACAGGATAAGTTTCAGCTCCCTGCCCCAGCACCGAATCCGCCGATACGAAAGGACCCAAGGCGAAGCATTTATCATATGTGATTTTTACATCACGTAGGTAGTGGTTGCGAAAACCGATTGGCATCTCCAAAAAGTCGCCTCCATCAAGTTCCGCACAGACATATTTTTTCTGAATGCAAGCGAAGTTGCGATGGCTCTCACCTCTTGAGCTTTCACTTTCAGTAGTCTAAAATGTTCTTCCTTACAGGCAACATGTGCCTCTGTAATAAGGCTTCTCAGAAAAAAGGAAAGAGCATTCTTCGACATGGGCCGAGTGGGGTCCTTTACAGAGCACCAAAGCACATCTTGATTAGCCTTAAGTTGTTCCTTCCTCTTAAGGAATACTTCATAATTCTCATAGGGCAAAGAGTTCTTTCAGGCTCTTCCCCCTACTCTAGAAAAGATAAACTACGAACTTCAAAGCTCCTGGGCCAAAGGCCGTGATGGGTTTTCATTCTTTGCAAGGGAAATTGGAAGAAACGAACACACCATAGAATCTTCCTTAAAAACCCAAATACATTGCCCTCGATAGCTTGGAGCTCACTCACTCTCTTAGCTGTAGCTAGGGCCAAAAGGAAGATAGCCTTCTTCGTCAAATCCTTGAAAGAGGCTAAGCCAGGAGGTTCGAATCTAGACGATCCAAGGAATTGTAGAACTAAACGTCTAGATTCCCAGTTCGGTACTACAATGAGGACGCTTAATGGTTTCAAATGATCTAATAAGATCATGCAGGTCCTTATCATCGGATATTTTTAAGCCTCTATGCGAAATACCGCCGCCAACATACTGCGGTATCCCTTAATAGTTGACACAACCAGATGACATTCTTCTTTGAGGAAAATAAGGAAATCCGCAATTTGGGTCACAGAGGTACTGGAAAGAGGAAATGTTCTTCCTCTTGACACCAAAGTCTGAAAGATCCCATCCCACTTTGACTGGTATACACGCAAGGTGGAAGGTCTCCTCGCTCTTTGCGATTGCTTTAGCAGCTGTTGCTGAAAAGCCTTTCGCTCTGACCAAACTTTGGGACAGTCCTGAAGCCAGTCAGACTGAGAGCGAGGAGTTTTTATTTTTGTGGTACCTGTAAGTGTGGGTTGTCTGAGTAGATCGCTCCTTAGTGGGAGCGATCTTGGAAGGTCCACCAACCATTTCCTCCCCCCCCCCAGTACCTCTGTGAACCATTCTTGGCCGGCCAAAAGGGAGCGATTAAGGTCATCTCGTTGAATCGGACTCTACGAACGCTTCTTGATGGTTAGCCCCAGGATCTTGAAGGGGGGAAACGCTGTTAGACGTCGAGTCCGTTCCAGTCTAGAAGAAGAGCATCTATTGCTAATGCCTCTGGATCCGATATCGGAGAGCAGTAAGGATCCAGCCTCTTGTTCTTTGAGCGTGGCAAAGAGGTCTATGTGTGGCCTGCCCCATAACTTCCCACAGGCTCTGGCATACATCCATATGAAGGGTCCACCTCTGTGGGAAGGACCTGATCTTTCCTGCTGAGGAGATCTGCTCTTACATTCCTTTCTCCCTGCACGAACCTGGTGAGAAGCTTGATTCCTCTTTCTTCTGCCCACAGAAGAAGGTCTCTTGCTGTCTCGTACAGGGAGAAGGAATGCGTCCCCCCCTGTTTCCTGATATATGCCAGAGCTGTAGTGTTGTCCGCGTTGACCTGCACTACCGATCTTCTGACTTTGGGCTCGAAAGCCTTCAGAGCCAACCACACAGCCATCAACTCCTTTCTGTTGATGTGCCAGGCTACCTGGTCCCCCACCCAGGTACCTGACACTTCGCTGGTTCCCAGAGTTGCCCCCCACCCTGTGTCCGACGCGTCGGAGAACAACACCAGGTTGGGGGTCTGGGATTGAAGAGACATTCCCTTCGCAAAGAGGTTGGGATCTGTCCACCATAAGAGATGTTTCTTGACGTCCTGGGATAACGACAAGGGAGAACGTCAAATCCTGAGAACGACGACTCCAATCCGATGAAGAAAGAAAGAATTGGAGCGGTCTCAGGTGCAACCTTCCATAAGGAAACAAATTGCTCCAGCGAGGAGAGCGTCCCCAGCAGACTCATACCACTCCCTCACTGTGCATACTTCTTTCCCTAAGCAAGGTTGTTATCTCTCTCGAATCCTCGGGCTATCCTTTCCTGAGAGGGAAAAGCCCGAAAAACTCAGAGAGTTCATACTGTATCCCCGAGATACACACACTCTTGCTCGGGAATTAGTGACGACTTCTTGAAATTGACGAGAAGTACCAAAGCCTTCGGCAATTCTAAAGTTACTTGTAAGTCCTTCAAACAACGATCTTCTGAATTGGCCCTTATTAGCCAATCGTCGAGGTACATGGATATCCTCACCCCTTTCAAATGAAGCCATTGAGCCACATTCCTCAAAATCCCCGTGAACACTTGAGCCGTCGAGAGGCCGAAACACAGAGCCCTGAACTGAAAAATTTTCCCCCCCATCATGAATCTGAGAAACTTCTCGAGGAGGATGGATCGGTACGTGGAAGTAAGCGTCCTGTAAATCCAAGGAAACCATCCATCCCCTGGACGAAGTGCTGCCAGCACTGATGAAGGCGTTTCCATCGTGAACTTCTTCTTTTCTACGAAGAAGTTCAGGGCGCTTACGTCCAACACCGGGTCTCCATCCCCCTGAGGACTTCGGAACTAGGAAAAGGCGGTTGTAGAAACCCGATGAATGATGGTCTGTCACTAGTTCTAGATAGCCCCCTTCTCCAGCATCTGATCTACTGCTAGATGAGAGCTTGATTCATGATGGGGTCTCTGTATACCTGGCCGTCAGTTCCCTTGGGATGGTCGTCAAGGGAGGTCTTTCGACGAAAGGGATGAGGTAACCTCTCCTCAAAATAGAAAGGGTCCAAGGATCCGCCCCTTTTTGGGGGCCCGGGCCCAGACTTCTGCAAAACTCTAAGAGTCTGGCGCCCACCGTTGTTTTGAAGGACTTGCAAGTTATTTGGGGCTTTAACAGACTTGGCGAAAGTCTTACCCCTTCTTGAAGGTCTACGACCTCTAAAACGTAGAGGTTCTTGATGAAGACGCCCCTCGAAAGGGTTCTCGAACACTTGCCTTTTCCTTCTTAGCCTTGGTAGGGAAGGAAAAAGGCGAGGTTTTCGTTCTTGCCGACTGTGCCGAAAAGGTCCAAATGGGTGGCTTTCGGCCGAAAGTGATCTCGAAATGTCCTGCACTCGATGTTAGGGAACAACTGAGCAGACAGAGGAGCAAACAGCAAAGAAGACCTCTGGGCATGGGAGACAGACTTCGTTAAGAAGGAACAATAAACAGACCTCTTCTTCACGATCCCGGCCCCGGCCCCATACAGGGAGGCGATTTCACTCGCTCCGTACTCTTACCGACTTGTCCATACAAGACAAAACACACATGAGATCTTCTGGCGAAAATGACTCTGGCACTTCAACTTTTCTTGGCTTAGGACCCCCAACGACCAATCAAGGAGTTAAATACTTCTAGCACTCTAAACATGCCTTTTAGCATGTGATCCAATTCATTCATTGCCCAAGTTGTCTTAGCAGAGTTAATGGGCAGTTCTCCTTGTTGAATCTACCAGCGCCGAAAAATCCGAATCAGCCGAAGACGGTAGACCCAATCCTAAGGACTCTCCTGTTTCGTACCAGAAACCAGCGCGTCCTGATAAACTTCGAAGGAGGAAAAGTGAACATCGTTTTCCCCGCTTCTTCTTTGGAAGCCATCCAGGAACCAAAACTCCTCAGTGCCTTCTTCATTGAAAGAGTTGGCTTCATCCTCACACAAGAAGAACTCTTTGCTGTCTTCGCCGTTGAAAAAAGGGAGTGAGGAGAAGGAGGAGCCGTAGGAGTAAGGGAATCCCCAAAAACTTGCAAAAGTAGCTCTGTAAGCTTCTTGTAAGAAGACACAGCAGCAGAAGTGTTCGGTTCCTCATCCGAACCTTCTAAGACGTCTTGTCGAGGCGAACGCGGAAGATCCTTAGGTGACGAAGGGATCCTATAGGAGTTGAGCGAGAGGTTGGAGAACGCCCTCTCTTCTTAGAAGAGTTCACATCCACTGGAGACGATGAGATCTGGGTTCTACGATGAGACTCCCTCTTCTAGTGGAGACGGAATCTCAGCCGAAGGAGAGGTAGGGCTCCTACTCCGAGAATCCTCGGAAACATCCGCAGGGCGCTTACGAGGAGGCGAGCGCCTACTAGACTCTTTGCGCCTATCCTGAGGCGAGCGGCTGCCAGGAGAAGAGCGCCTATCGAGAGCAGAGCGCTTGCGCGGCTCTCCATACCTGTCCAGTTGCGTACGATCAACGGAAGTTCGACTGGAAGGCGAAATGTGCCTACTAGGAGAAGGCTGCTTGCGAGACTCTTGACGTCTAACAATCGGGCGGGTAACATTCAGGAGAAGGGGCGCTTCAAAGCTAACGAGCGCCTACCTGGAGAAGGCGCCTTCCGAGATTCCTGGTGCCTACCAAGAGACAAACGGTCAGGAGTAGTGCGCCTAGAAGCGGGTAGAGCGCCTACACGGAGAAGGGCGCTTGAAAGACTCTTGTTGTCTGCCCCGAGGAGAATAATCAGGAGTATGACGCCTTAAAAGAGAACGAGCGCCTACTAGGAGATCGATGTGCAGTATGGCTCTTGGCGCCTACCTTGCGGGGAGCGGCTAACAGCAGGCCGTCTATCAGCCACACGACTCCTACCAGACTCTTGATGCCTGTCAGGAGAGAAGTCACGATCCGACACTCGAGGAGAGTGACATCTGGAAGAAGAACGCCTACTTGTATAAGGCGCCTTCTAGGATCTTGAGGCTGCTGAGGAGAAGTCTCACGCGAGGGAGTTGAAGAAATAGCGTGATGAGCAGGTGCAGTGCGCTTACCGGAAGCGGGAATCCAATCTGGAGAAAAAACTTCTTTCTCCATAGAGCATCCTAACCGATGTTTGGCGCCTTGAAGTCGAAAGAGAGCCAGGCGAGCGAGGGCGCTCACGCGAGCCCCTACCTTCATACGAAACCTCTCCCCCATATGAAGGAGAACGCCTAAAAAGAGGAGAACGATCCTCTGAAGAGCGGCGCCTAGATCTCTTGATCGGAAGAGAAACGTCCTTCTTCCTACGTGATCTAACTGCTAGAGAGTCTGCTAGCGCAGTGATCTGAGCTTGAAGTCCCGCGAGTACTCTCGTAGGAGAATCTTGTTGTTCTTCCTTGGAAGCAGGCGCCGAGCGAGGAGTGCGAGAAGAAGAACGATCACAGGATTTTCTTGGGTTTCTTCGCCTCCACCGACGATTCTTCCGGGAAAACTTCCGGACTAGAAGCCAAAGGACTGCAGGGAGCCTTCCAAGCCCTCTTCAACGGGCGCGACGCATCCGGGGAGTTCCAACCTCTCTTCGGAGAGGGAGAAGACGAAGAGGAGAAGCATTGGCGTAGGAGCTCCTTCTTGTAGCGATCCGAGGCAGCCTGGGAGCGTACTTCAGGATCCGCCGAGGGGACGCCTGACCGGTGGGGGTTCTCCCTAGCTCTCTTGCAGCTTTCGACTTTCCTACTCCACTGGAACTGGGAGTCTGGAAGAGGTCTAGGCCTAGAGGCACTAAGGAGCCAGTCAGACGCACCCATCCTCCAACACTGGGGACACTGCACTGATCACTGAACACTCTCCTTACCTTCCAACTGACGAATCTTCTGATCCATAGAAAGAATCGTGGCTCTCAGAGCTGCCGCCTTCCGAAGGCGAATCTTCGGCTTCGGTGCGGGGAGCAGGGGCTGCAACTAGGGAAGAAGGTTCTAATTCTACGTCAGTATTAGGATCCACATCCAACTCACTCATTCTAGATCTACTAGAACTTCTAGAGGAAGCCTTACGCACTCTATCACGTTCCAACTTCCTAACATAAGAAGAGAGAGCCTTATATTCTTCTTCATTCAATCCCTTACATTCACTACAAGGGTTAGCAAAAGAACATTCATTCCATTCCCCTGCATTTCATGCAAACCGTGTGGGGGTCTACCGAAGCTTTCGGCAACCTCACCTTACATCCTTCATTCACACAAACCTAAACAAAACCGAAGTTTTTAACTACTGAATCTAGGTCAGACATCGTAAAGAAAATCCAAATCAAAATCAAACCGGTCCACAATCAGCGTATGCCAAGCCAAACAAAGCGAATACGTCACCAAAAGAAGTCCAAATTAACTCCAGGCAAGCGAGAATCGAAAAACTATCGAGAGGAACCGACAACAGTTGTTATCGTTCCCACGCCGACAGAGAAAAATCTGACAAGCTAACTGGGAGTGGTTCGTACATCCGCCATCCCAGCGGCGGGTAAGGTAGACCAACTGACCTACCTGTCGCGTGTGCCGCGAGATTTGAAATTCTGTCGGGAACGTCGGAGACTATAGCTAAGTATATATCTGTCAGGGAAGTTCATGTACAAAAATGATGTTTCATTCTGGAAAAGTTTTCTTGATTGATTTTATCTCATTTCCAAACCTGACATCCGATGATGATTGAAGTTTGGACATTCACATGAAATGTTAGTCAACCTGCTTTTTTGTGAACACGGAATAGTGGGTACCGCACATCTACCCTGATGCAGTGATCACCCAGCATCACTGCTTAGTTAGCATCCGTGGACATAGTACATAATCACGAAAATGAAATTTTCATTAGTAAAATGAAGTTTTATTGTATACTTACCGAACAATTATACAGCCGTGATTTCCACGAGCGGCAGGAGACTAAATTCAAATTTAGCGCGTAGGCGTCGCCAACACTGGTGGTGATGACATCATCTCCCTCCACTCGCGGGAGAACCAGGTACGTACAACTGCCCAGGTGAATCCAATTCTTTCTGCCCGTCTGTCCACCTAAGGGGAGGGGGGGTGGTGGGTATAATCATAATTGTTCGTAAGTATACAATAAAACTTCATTTTAATAATGAAAATTTCATTTTTATTGTAGTAGTGTCTTACCGAACAATTATACAGCTGATTACACATTTATGGGAAGGTGGGATTCAGTGGACCACTAGTATTTCTAAATGGGTTACATTTATTACAATACCAGTAAACACTCGAGGTGTCTGTTGTACCTTACCTTGTAAGAGAGCTACAGCAGACTGTTACTGCCTCTGGTCGGTGCTCTTCTTACTATTGTAGAGGAATTGGAATTTGACCAAAGTTAGCCTCTACAGGAGTGGAATCCTTCCGTAGTTCAAGCGTCAAGGTCAAGGTGACTGACGGAGGATAGTAACAACAAAGATTGCCCTTGCCCGCCTGGGCTAAGACCAGCAATTCAATCATACAAAACATTTGTCACCAACACCATTTATTTTATATATTACCCAACCATTATAAAATCTGACCTAACAGACTGGTGAGTATCCCAGGTACTCAGTACCCCCAGCTTCCCTCTTGAACTCGACAACCTATTTCAAGGTGAAAAAAGTTGTTAGCATAAAGGTGACGACCCCTGTGCCGTTTCTCCCAACACCATGCCAGAAACCGCCACCGGACCTAACGTTCTACAATTCTCGAAAACAGTTTCTATCTCTTTGAGATAATGGCTCGCAAAAACCGAATTCGATCTCCAGAACGTACTCTGAAGAATCGAAGCTAAAGATAAATTCTTTCTAAATGCTAAAGAAGTTGCCACTGCTCTAACCTCGTGAGCTTTAACTCTCAGAACGGAAAGATTGTCGTTCTTGGACTGCGAGTGAGCTTCCCTGATAAGCTCTCTAATAAAAGAACGATATAGCATTCCTTAGAAAGAGGACGAGAGGGATTTTTGAACCGAGGTCCAGAGCTTAGAAGATTGGCCTCTAACCTCCTTAGTGGCAAGAAGATACTGCTTAATTGCCCTGACTGGACATAAGAGCCTTTCTTCCTCCTCATGTCCAACCAAATCAGATAAGTTTCTAACCACAAAACTCCTCGGCCAAGGACTAGACGGATTCTCGTTTTTGGCTAGAAAGGTCAAAGATACTGAAAACACAGCATTGCCTTGAGAGAAACCGACTCTTTTGTCTAAAGCATGCAATTCGCTGACACGCTTAGCAGAAGCTAGTGCAATAAGAAAAAGCGTCTTTTTAGTCAAGTTCCTGAGTGAAGCCAACTTCAAAGGCTCAAACGGTGGCCCCATGAGGAACTTAAGCACCACATCTAAGTTCCAAGCCACTGAATCCTGAGGGAGCTTAGTCGTTTCGAAAGACCTAATGAGGTCCGACAGATCTGAATTGGAGGAAATATCCAAACCCCGATGTCGAAAAACCGAAGAAAGTATGGCTCTATATCCTCTGATCGTAGAAGGAGCCAGTTTCTTAGACTCTAAGAAATAGAAGAAAATCTGCTATCTCTGTTAAAGAGGTCGCAGAAGTAGAGACTTTAGCACCTCTACAACACTCTCTGAAGATTCTCCACTTCCCTTGATAGAGTTTGTTAGAAGACTCTCTCCTACAATGAGCGATAGCTTCTGCAGCTCTTCTTGAAAACCCTTTCGCTCTGACAAGATTCCGGACAGTCTGAACCCTGTCAGAGCTAGAGCGGACAGGTTTTGGTGGAACCTTTTGAAATGAGGTTGTTTGAGAAGCCACTTCTCTGGAGGAAGAAGCCTGGGGAAGTCTACTAACAACTGGAGAAGGTTCGGGAACCACTCTTTCCTGGGCCAAAAGGGAGCGATTAACGTCAGTGTTACATTGCTGTGTGACATGAACTTGTTCAGCACCTCTCTTATTAGACCGAACGGAGGGAATGCATAAGCTTCCAGACCCGACCAATCCAACAGCATTGCGTCCACCGACCAAGCTAGAGGATCTGGAACTGGAAAACAAAAGAAAGGAAGACGGTTGTTCCTTGATGTCGCGAACAGGTCTATGGACGGTCGTCCCCAAAAGCGCCAAAGTTTCTGACAAATTTTGTCGTCCAAAGTCCACTCCAGAGGTAACACTTGCTGTTGTCGGCTTAGCTCGTCCGCCAGGACGTTCATCTTTCCCGGAACAAATCTCGGGACTAGCTGAACAGGAGGAGATCCTTGGCCATTTCGTACAGAGAGAAAGACTGAGTCCCCCCCTGTTTCCGCACATACGAGAGAGCCGTGGAGTTGTCGGAATGCACTGCCACTACCCGACCTTCTACTAAGTTCCGAAACTGTCGGAGCCCCAGGAAGATTGCTAAAAGTTCCTTTACATTTATGTGGAACAACTTCTCCTTCTCCGACCAAGCTCCTGAAGCACGTTGATTTCCCAGCAGGGCTCCCCAACCTGTGTCCAATGCGTAGGAAAAGAACTGTAGGTTCGGGAGGATGGGTCGTAAATCTAACCCTTCTTCCAATCTTGCCGAGACAGCCACCACCTTAGGTCCTCTTTATTTGGTCTGTGACAGGAAAGGTAATCGAAGTCGGCCGGTTGTGTCTTCCTGCACCAAGAGGCTCTCAGAAAAAACTGCAGCGGTCTCATGTGCGTCTTCCCAACGTCAACAAATTTCTCCACTGACGTCAATTTGCCCAGGAGCCTCATCCACTGATTGACAGAACTTACCTTTTTGTCCAAGAACTCCTGAACTGTCTCCAGACAGCCTTGGACAGAAAAGCCCAAAAAACTTGAG
>NC_061095.1:29817779-29834075 GCF_015104395.2 Macrobrachium nipponense | reverse complement strand
GGTTGTATTTGAATTGTTTTAGTTATTATTTATTATTATTATTATTATTATTATTATTATTATTATTCAGCACAGCAGATGGACCCTATTCATATGGAACAAGCCCATTGGGACCATAGACTCGAAATTCAAGCTTTCAAAGAATATGGTGTTCATTGGAAAAGAAGTAACAGAAGTAGCGGGAAATACAGAAAGAAATCACATGTTAGAAAAAACAAAAATAAATTAACAAAATTGAATAGATAAGTAGATAAAAATATAAGTAAATACTAAAAAGCAGGGAGAAATATATGAGGTAGTACAGGCAGTCCCCGGTTATTGTCGGAGGTGCCATTCTGACGGCTTGATGATAGGTGAAAATTGTTGATAACTGAAAATAGGTTATTTTTGGTGCTTATTTTGCATTGATAATCTTTACTTTTTATTTATATTTAAGCTAGGGTATCTTGGTTTATATTTTTAAGTATTTCTCATCCATTTTTTTTCCAGACCAAAAGATAAATGCAGTCATTTTGTAGAGTATGTACATATGCACACACCACTTTGATGTTGTCTGTGAATTTGCTACACTTGTTGGCTCGCCTACATATGAAATTCATACAGTACTCAAAATATTTTTATGGTGATCAGAGATAAAATCTCAATGTTGGTGAAACATTCTTTTGCCTACTGTTATGATAGGCTTGATAATCATACTTAGAGTCAACTAAACTTGTAATGAATTGCAGTACAGTGAATCAAGCAAAGAAAAAAATGGCAACATGTACTCAAATACTCACTGAATTGTGTATAAAATTACCGTAGTTTGTTTGGTTTTGTGTTCTTATATTTATGATACAATATTATTATTATTATGGTTTTTTTTATCATCACAATCATCCTATTCGACTGGGAGGTTTTTATAGTGTGGGGTTACGTGTTCCATCTTGCCTCCTTAGGAGTTCATCACTTTTCTCACCGTGCACTGTCTCTAGTAGCACACACTTTTGCATGAGTCCTGGAGCTTCTTTGGCATCTAGTTTCCACTGACATATCCCAAATCCATCTTATTTCTATTTTCTAGTCTAGATACTTACAGATTTTTGCTCTTTCTTTCTCATCTGCTCTGGTGTCCCATGGTATTTCGACATCATTGAGTGATACTTTCTTCTTGATTTTGTCAATCAACATTTGGTTTATTGGCATGTATCACCCTATCTGTTCTGATACTATAGTCCCAGAGGATCTTTGCCTGATCGTTTTCTATCACTCCATCAGGTTGGTGCTCGTACCACTTATTACTGCAAGGTAGCTGGTGTTTCTTGCACAGGCTCCAGTGGAGGCTTTTGCCACTGAATCATGCCCCTTTTTGTACTGGTTCTGTGCAAGCAGCAGACATTTGCTTGCTATGTGATTTATGGTCTTATTTTTCATGTTTCATGTCCTGCATATGGATGAGATGATGTTTCCATCTATTGTTCTTTGGACATCACTGGTTGTTAGGACTTGATCTTGTGCCTCTGTTAGCACTCCTTCTGTTTCCTTCATGAGTTCTCCCTCTGTAGCCATTGCCATGTTTCATTGCTGGTCCGTTCTTTAGTCTGCCTCGTACTGTCCGTGCATTGGTTTGTTGTGCCATTTTTTTCAGTCTCCTGTCTGTATATTTCTGGGTCTTCATCTACTTTTATCAGTCCTTCCCATGCAGTCCTGAGCCACTTGTCTTCACTGGTTTTCAGATTTTGTCCCAGTCTGCTCTTTATGTTGACACAGTCTTCTTTGCTTAGTGGCCTTCTCCCTCCATTTTGTGTTATGTAAAGTCTGCCTGCATTTGCTCTTGGGTGTAGTGCTTTGTTTATGTCATGTGTTTCCTAGTTTTTGGGCCTATTCTGTGAAGTTCAGCCTTCTTCACTCACTTCTCCTGCTCTGTCTCATATTGGTACCATGCATGTGTTTATGGCTTTCATCATATTTCCAGTGTTGAGTTTTGACTTTGAGTATATTGCTTTAAGTTTCTGCATATATCCCTGATTGTGTCCATCTCATGGTGCTTTATATCCTCTCCTTCTGTTATTCTCAGGTATATATATCCTGTCTCATCTTTGTGTTGGATGCTATTCCCATCTTGTAGCTTTATCCCTTCAGTCCTTGTAACTTTGCATTTTTTGCATGGTTGCCAAGGCCAATGGCCATTTTTTCTATTCCAAGCTCCATCCTGATGTTGCCAGATACAATCCTTACAGTCTAGATTATGGATATCTATATCCTTAATGCTCTTGCTGGTACACCTTGATGTCGTCCATGAACATCAGATGGTTAATTCTGTTACCTCCTTTCTTGAGTTGGTACCCATCATCCATCTTCTGCAGTACTTTTGTCATGAGAATCATGACTTGCTACGAAGAGTAGTGGGGACAGTGAATCACCTAGAAAGATCCCTCTCCTGATGTTAACCGCTGCTAGTCTTATCCCAGAGACTTATAAGTGCTGTATTCCAGTTGAACATTGATTTTTTTTAGGGAGCTGATGGGTGTTTTTCCTCCGGCCCATATATTTTAAGGTACTCTATTAGCCCATGTGTGTGTATCTTGTTGAAGGCTTTCTTATAGTCAATCCATGCCGTGCACAAGTTTGTTCTCCTCCTCTTTATTACCATTTTACCTAACAGGAGCTGGTCTTTTGTGCCCCTACACTTCATTCTGCAGCCTTTCTCTTGGTTGGGGGATGTTGTTTGTATCCTCTAGGACTATAGGTAATTGTATAGCCTTTCACTGATGATACCTGTTAGTAACTTCCACATATTATTGGTATGCAGGTGATAGGCCTGTAGTTACATGCTATACTTCCCTTTGTTCTTGTCTTGGTCAGTATTAAGGATCTTCCTCCCTGTGGTCATCCATTTGGGCGCACGGGCATCTTAGTTGGTTGTCCTGACTGTGTCTGTCATGATCTTGGTGAATCTTTGTTTTATTCTTACCATTTCTCCTGCCTTGACTTTCTGGAACCATGTTACATGTTTGTTGTGTGATACTGGATTGCTCTGTATGTTTTCCCAGTCTCTTACTTGGTTTGGCTTTAGGAATTTCCTGGTGGTTGTCCCCTTTTAGTTGGCTGTATAGTCTTTTCTGGTTGGTTCTAAAGACTTTGTTCTGTTGGTATCCTTTACAGTAATACCTCAATCTTACAAGATTCAAGATGTGCAAATTCACATTAGTGAAAAATTTTCATTAGAATTAGAACCATTATCAGACGCAAGTTTTTCACAGACATGCGAACACAAACGCAACATTTTCGAGTCCTCAACAAACCCTACAAAAGTGTGTTTAATTTTTTATGCAATTTATAGGTTTTCAAGCTTTTATGTGAGACTTAAATAACATTAAATAATAAAAATAATTCTCTCTCTCTCATTCTTTTACTGAGATGAGAGAATTCTTATGGAACATGTATGTACATATATATACATATGTATATGTTTATTAATATGCATTCCTGTTCAAGTACTATTGGATCTTATGAGCTTTGGCTTTAAACCTCTCTTTTTTTCATCTTCTGTTATGTTGTTTAGTCCATTTTCCTGTACCTGGTATTTTTTGTTCAGTTAGTATTGTTGTTATTATTATTAATTTTATTATGAGTAGAAAGTTAAAATAGAAACACAAGTAGAAAATCCAGAATATTGGGACAGGTATATTAGGGAAGTAAAACACTAGTAAATTGTTTGAAGCGAATGTAAAATAATAGGGAATGTAGGTAAGGTGTAGTGCAAAAAAATAATTGATATAAAAATGGAAGACAAAATAAGAAAATTAGTGAATGTCAATCTCATAGGCAACAAGAATTTTGGCAGAATCAGAATGTGTTCATCGTCTCCGTAGTTAAACCAAAGCCAATCTATAAAAGCCGTGTCACTTCCAGGATGCCCTGTTTGTTTAGTTATGGAAAGGTGCACATAGCTCCAAATGGCCTTGGGCCAAAACTATCTGCTTGGTGGGTGGTGGCAAAGTTTATGAATACTTTTTTGGTGATGGTAGGCTCTGATACAGCTTAATTTTCATAAATTATTTCAACTTGCTTGAAAATGCCAGCATACTGTTCACCGTAAGGCTGTAACAATGACAAGGTGTTTGGAAAGCAGATTCCAAGTCTTGCCCGTAAGTAGCCAACATCTTGTTTTCACATCTGCAGGGTAAAGTTAAGAAGAAGCAGGTACGTTCCAGACTGGTTGTGTTTTGTGCAGCTCGTCAAGATGGGAGCCTTCTGAATTCCATCATCTGTTTCTATCTTCACTGCAGGCTCTACTACTATTTCAAATTCAAGATCAGAAAAATGCTTACTGAAAACAGCAAAAAGAACAGGAAAGCAAAGATACATCAGCATTTATAGTGTGCCCATGTACTTGTGATTTTTTATATTGTGCATTATGTATTTTTTTTCAGTTACCACAAATAACAAATGAAGCCTTTGAATCCTGTCACTGAGCTGTACTACATAATCCTCTCCAAGAGACAGTCATTTATAGAATTGTTAATAGTTGTTAAAAATCTATCATTTTAAACATCTCCCATCCTATCAACATAAAATTGTTTTCCCACAAAATGTAACTAATTGAATTCCAAGTAAAGGTTGAAGTTAAGATTAATGTTTTTTCCAGCTTTCAGGAATCATATTAATGACGAAGATGGCTAGTTGGCCTCAGGTGCCTCAGCGTGTATGTGACCTCCAGTATGATTTGTCTCTTACAGATCCAGCAGCTCCACTCCAGCAAGATTGTAAGAAGCTTATTTGTATTTACATGTGTGTTTGTTAAAAAAAACTAGCTATGAGAATAGAGTGTAATTAGGGCAAAACTTTTATTTTGACTTAAGTTTCATGTACTTTCTAAAGATACAGAAATCTCAGTGGGACTGGTAGTTATAAGTCCAAATGTGATAAGAAAAAATGAAAAGAAAGGGACATTAGTTTTAGATTTGTCTTGTGAAATTGTAGAAATTGAAGTAGACAGATAATTCCAATTCTTTTTAGTAGAGAAAGTAAGAGGACTGAATAAAGAATCTGGAGCTGGATAATTTCACAGGGTAAATGTGGCAAGTGGTGGGCTGATGGGCATTAGAAAATAACTTGAGATGGGGAGGGTTTACCATTTCAGCTCTGCAGACCACTGTTCAAAATACAATAGAACCAGTAGAAGGAAAGAGAATCCAGACAAGAGATTAGGGCAGTGTCATTACCTAAACTGATGTCTTTGATTCATTCCTCTGGAGACAGTCAGTTTACAATTTTGACCTGAACCTACATGTATTTCTATTAACAAGTGAATAGATATTTTATGGTTAGCACAAAAATGATATGGATGTCTTTTTTCAGATCACACAGTGCTTGCCAAATGGGAAGAGATGAGTAATGTTGGTGGTACGAAAGAAGAGGTGGTTAGTATCATTCAGTTACTCAGTTTTGTCTTTTATTACGTAAGTGCCGTCAGTGCACCTCATTCGGTGCAATGTAGGCATTACTTAAGGTTCTTTGCAGTGTCCCTTTGGCCCCTAGCTTCAACTACTTTCATTCCTTTTACTGTATCTCTGTTCATATTGTTTCTGTCATCTTAATGTCCACCCTCTCCTAACAATTGTTTCATAGTGCAACTGTGAGGTTTTCCTCCTGTAACACCTTTCAAACCTTTTACTGTCAACTTCCATTTCAGTGCTGAATGGCCTTAGTTGTCCCAGTGCTTGACATTATGCCAAAAATCTATATAAATAAAAAAAAATTAAGGCCTAAGATAAACGTGTAGTCATGCAATCATTATTTTTGTACATGAACTTTCATGTCAGATATATACTTAGCTATAGTCTCTGACGTTCCCGACAGAATTTCAAATCTCGCGGCACACGCGACAGGTAGGTCAGGTGGTCTACCTTACCCGCCGCTGGGTGGCGGGAGTATGAACCAATCCCATCTTCTATTCAGATTTTCTCTGTTGCCGGGAACGACAACAACTGTTGTAGTTTCCTTTCGATAGATTTTTTTTCAATTCTCGCTTGCCTGGAGATCATTTTGGACTTTTTGGTGACGTATTCGTTCTGTTTGGCTTGGCATACACTGTTTGTGGACCGGTTTTTTACTTTGCGCTGGATTTTACTTGAAATGTCTGATTTAGATTCAGTAACTAAGACTCCTGTTTTGATTAGGGTATGTTCAGTTGAAGGATGTAAGGTGAGGTTGCCGAAAGCTTCGGTTGACCCTCACACTGTGTGTATGAAATGCAGGGGAAATGAGTGCGCGTTTAGTAATCCTTGTTAGGAATGTGAGGGACTGAATAAAGTTGAATATAAGGCTCTTTCTTCATACATTAGGAAGTTGGAGAGGGATAGAGTTCGTAAAGTGTCCTCTAGAAGTTCTAGTAGGTCTAGAGTGAGTGAGTTTGAATCTGACCCTAACATTAATGTAGAATTAGAACCTCCTTCCCAGGTTGCAGCCCCTGCTCCCCGCGCCGAAGCCGAAGATTCGTCTTCGGAGGCGGCGGCTTTAAAGGCTACGATTCAGTCTATGGAATTGAAGATTCGCTTATTAGAACAAGGTAAGAGTGAGAGTGTTGGTGATCAGTGCAGTGCCTCCAGTGTTGTGGAGGGTGTGTCTGACCGGTTCCGTAGTGCCTCCAGGCCTAGACCTCTTCCAGACTCCCAGTTCCAGTGGAGGAGGAAAGTCGAAAGCCGCAGGAGGGCTAGGGAGAGCCCCCACCGGTCAGGCGTACCCTCGGCAGATCCTGAAGTACGCTCCCAGGCTGCCTCGGATCGTTTCAAGAAGGAGATCCTTCGTCAGTGTTTCTCCTCTTCTTCTTCGCCATCACTGAAGCATGGCTGGAACTCCCCGGATGCTTCGCGCCCGTTGAAGAAGGCTTGGAAGGCGCCCTGCAGTTCTTTGGCTTCCAGCCCGGAAGTCTTCCCTGAAGAGGCTTCTTTGGAAGTGAAGAGGCCCAGAAGATCCTGTGATTGCTCGTCTTCTCGCGCTCCACACTCTGCTGCTGCATCGGAAGAAGACCCTGTGGATTCTCCTACTAGAGTCCTTGCGGGACTCCAGGCTCAGATCTCGGCCCTGGCGGACTCTGGCTTTAAGATCTCATAGGAGGAAGGACGTTTCTCTTCCGGTCGAGATCTAGACGCCCTTCTTCAGAGGATCGCTCTCCTCGACGTATGCGATCTCCTCCGTATGGGGAGGATTCGGCCGAGCGTAGGAGCTTGCGTGAGCGGCCCCACTCTCCTGGCTCCCTCTCAGTTTCGTCAAGGCCGGCCAGGGGACGTCGGGCAGGCGCTCCTTGGATGGCGACGACTTTTCTCCGATAGGCTCCCCGCTTCCGGTAAAGCACTCCTCTCCTGTCAAGCATTCGTCTTCTAGTGTGCGTCCTAGCGTAGAGAGACGCTCTGTGCAGAACAGGCTCCTTTCATCGACTCCTTCAAGACGATCTTCTCCTCATCGACTCCGAGAACCTAGCAGGCGCCCGTCTCCGAGTAGGCGCTCGTCACCTGGCAGCCGCTCTCCTCTCGTTTCGGAACATGTGTCTAGTAGGCGCCTATCTCCTGTTAGGCGCTCTTCTCCTTTCAGACGTCAAGAGTCTGGTAGGAGCCATGCACCTGGTAGGCGCCCTTCTCCTGGCAGCCGCTCTCCTGTGGATAGGCGTCAAGAGCCTTGGGTCCACCGTTCACTGGTTAGGCGCTCGTCATTTATGAGGCGCCCTACTCCTGACCGTTCTCCGCTTGACAGGCGCCAAGAGCCTCTCGAAGCGCCCTTCTCCTGATGGGCGCTCAGTGCCTAGTAGCCGCTCTCCTCGCGACAGGCGCCAGGATTCTAGCAGTCGCTCTCCCTCTCGTAAGCGCCCTGTTGCTGGACACGGTTCTTCCCGTGGTAGGAGCCCAGACTCTCCTTTGTTCAAGATTTCTTCTTCCTTGAAGAGGGAGTCCGATCTCAGACAGGCCAGGTCAGATAGGCGTTCTTCGTTTTCGACTCGCCGTTCACCTGTTGACTTGACTTCTCCTGTGAGACTTCATTCTTCAGCTACACGCTCTTCTCCTGGAAGGACCTCTTCTTCTTCAAAGGATCCTCCACGCTCTCCTCTGCAAGAAGGCCAGGATGGCTCGGATGAAGAAACTAATACAATGGCAGCGGTTTCTTCTTACAAAAAGCTAACAGAGCTTCTACTTCAAGAATTTGGAGATTCCCTTAGCCCTACTGCTCCTCCTTCTCCGCACTCGTTGTTTTCCACGTCAAAGACAACGAAGGGATCGTCTTGCGTGAGAATGAAGCCGACCCTGTCCATGAAGAAGGTGCTTAGGAGCTTCGGTTCTTGGATGCTCTCCAAAGAGGAAGCAGGGAAAACGGTGTTTGCTTTCCCACCGTCGAAACTATCTGGACGTACTGGCTTTTGGTACGAGACAGGAGAGCCCTTGGGGCTGGGTCTCCCGTCTTCGGCTGATGCGGACTTTTCAGTATTAGTAGATGCCACGAGGAGATCGGCTCTTAACTCAGCTAAGACGACTTGGGCCATGAACGAGATTGATCACATTCTGAAAGGAATGTTCAGAGTGCTCGAAGAAGTTTTCAACTTCCTTGATTGGTCGCTGGGAGTCTTGGGTAAGAAGGACAAACAGGTTCCAGAGGTCTTTCTCACCAGAAGACCTTCATTGCATTTTATCCTGTATGGATAAGTCTGTAAGAGACGGAGCAGAGCGAATCGCTTCCTTGTTTGGGGCGGGAGTGGTAAAGAAGAGATCCGTTTATTGCTCCTTCTTGACGAAGTCCGTCTCCCATGCTCAGAGGTCTTCGTCACTGTTTTCCCCACTCTCCGCTCAGCTTTTTCCCAAGCAACTAATTCAAGACATCTCGACATCACTTTCAGCTAAGGCTACGCAGGACCTTCTGGCCCAGTCGGGGAGGAAGCCTCGTCCCTCCTTCCCTGTCAAGACGAGAAAGCAGAAATCAGGTGTTCAGGAACCCTTTCAAGGGGCTTCTTCCTCCAGACCCGCTTCGTTTAGAGATGTAGGCCCAACAGGAGAGGGAAGATTTTCTCTAAGTCCGTCAAGACTTCTAAATAAGAAACAAGTCCTTCAGACAAAGGTGGGTGCCAGGCTTTTAAGATTTGCAGAAGTCTGGCCCAGAAAGGGGCGGATTCCTGGACCCTATCAATCGTAAAGAGGGGTTACCTCATCCCTTTCACCTCAAGACCTCCCTTGACGACCACCCCAAGGGAGTTGACGGCCAAGTACAGGGACCCCATCATGAACCAGGCCCTCCGGCTAGCGGTAGATCAGATGCTAGAAAAGGAGGCAATCGAACTAGTAACGGACCTTCAATCAGCAGGCTTCTACAACCGCCTTTTCCTAGTTCCGAAATCCTCGGGGATGGAGACCGGTTTTGGACGTAAGCGCTCTGATCTTCTTTGTAGAAAAGAAGAAGTTTACGATGGAGACCACTTCTTTGGTGCTGGCAGCGCTTCGTCCAGGGGACTGGATGGTGTCCTTGGACTTACAGGACGCTTACTTCCACGTACCGATCCATCCTTCCTTGAGGAAGTTTCTCAGGTTCATGATGGGGGGAAGAGTATATCAATTCAGGGCTCTGTGCTTCAGCCTCTCGACGGCCCCCCAAGTGTTCACGGGAATCTTGAGGAATGTAGCTCAATGGCTTCATTTGGAGGGGGTGAGGATATCCCTGTACCTAGACGATTGGCTTATAAGGGCCAATTCGACTTACAGAAAACCTTGGAATTGACAAGTTCTTTGGGGCTTTTAGTCAATTTCCAGAAGTCAAGTTTAATTCCCAAACAAGAGTGCGTTATCTGGGGATCCGGATGAACTCTCAGAGTTTTCGGGCTTTTCCATCTCAGGAAAGGATAGCCCGGGGACTCGAGAAAATAACAGCCTTCCTAGGGAAAGAAGTATGCACAGCAAGGGAGTGGATGAGTCTGCTGGGGACGCTCTCCTCGCTGGAGCAATTCGTTTCCCTAGGAAGGTTGCACTTGAGACCGCTCCAATTCTTTCTTCATCAGAATTGGAGTCGTCGTTCTCAGGTGATTTGACGTTTCTCCCTGTCCATATCTCAGCAGATCAAGGAGGAACTCGTGTGGTGGACAGATCCCAACAAGTTTGCTCAGGGACTGTCTCTGCAATCCCAGAACCCCAACCTAGTGTTGTTCTCCGACGCGTCGGAGACAGGTTGGGGGGCGACCCTGGGAACCCGAGAGGTGTCAGGTACCTGGGTGGGGGACCAGGTGACCTGGCATATCAACAGAAAAGAATTGATGGCCGTGTGGTTGGCTCTGAAAGCCTTTGAGTCCAACGTCCGAGACTCCATAGTTCAGATCAACTCGGACAACACCACAACTCAGGCATACATCAGGAAACAGGGGGGGACGCATTCCTTCTCTCTGTACAAAACAGCAAGAGACCTTCTTCTGTGGGCCGAAGAAAGGAGAATCAAGCTTCTCACCAGATTTGTACAGGGAGAGAGGAATGTGAGAGCAGATCTCCTCAGCAGGAAAGAGCAGGTCCTTCCCACGGAGTGGACACTTCATCAAGATGTATGCCAGAGCCTGGGGAAGTTGTGGGGCAGGCCGCACATAGACCTCTTCGCCACCTCAAAAAATGCGAGACTGGATCTTTACTGCTCTCCCATCTCTGATCCAGGGGCTTTAGGGATCGATGCACTTTTTCTAGACTGGAAGGGGCTTGATGTGTACGCGTTTCCTCCCTTCAAGATTCTGGGAATAACGCTCAAAAAGTTCGCAGAGTCAGATTCAACGAGGATGACGTTAATCGCTCCCTTTTGGCCGGCCCAAGAATGGTTCACAGAGGTACTGGAATGGTTAGTGGACCTTCCAAGATCGCTCCCCCTAAGGAACGATCTACTCCGACAACCCCACTTCGACAGGTATCACAAAAACCTCCCCGCTCTCAGTCTGACTGGCTTCAGACTGTCCAAAGTCTGGTCAGAGCGAAAGGCTTTTCAACGGCATCTGCTAAAGCAATCGCAAGAGCTAGGAGGTCTTCCACCTTACGAGTATACCAGTCGAAGTGGGATGTCTTCAGACGTTGGTGCAAAAGGAATAACGTTTCCTCTTCCAGTACCTCTGTGACCCAAATTGCTGATTTCTTACTTTTCTTAAGCAAGATGTGGTCTGGTGGTATCTACTATTAAGGGATACCGCAGTATGTTGGCGGCAGTTTTTAGACACAGAGGCCTCAATATCTCAGAAGATAAAGACCTGCATGACCTTATTAGGTCTTTTGAAACAACTAAAAAGCAGTCATCTAGGACACCTAACTGGAATCTGGACGTGGTACTTCAGTTTCTCAGATCGTCTAGATTTGAACCTCCTAATTCAGCCTCATTCAAGGATCTGACCAAGAAGGCTCTTTTCCTTATGGCTCTAGCATCCCCCAAGAGGGTGAGTGAGCTCCAAGCCATTGAGGGCAATGTTGGCTTTAAGGAACAGTCTGTGGTTTGTTCTTTCTTCCCCGGATTCTTAGCAAAGAACGAGAACCCATCAAATCCCTGGCCCAGAAGCTTCGAGATTCGAGGATTATCTTCTCTTGTAGGGGAAGAGCCTGAGAGAACTCTTTGCCCGGTGAGGATATTAAAATATTATCTGAAGAGAAAAGAGCAACTTAAGGCCAATCAAGAGGTCCTTTGGTGCTTCGTGAAGGACCCCACTCGACCACTATCGAAGAATGCTCTGTCCTGCTTCTTAAGAAGCCCTATAAAAGAAGCGCATGTATCTTGCAATGAGAATCAATTTAAGCTTCTTAAAGTGAAGGCACACGAAGTGAGGGCCATTGCCACTTCGCTGGCTTTTAACAAAAATATGTCTGTGCGGAACCTTATGGAGGCAACCTTCTGGAGATGCCACTCGGTTTTTGCAAACCACTACTTGCGTGATGTGAAAATCACTTATGACAAATGCTTCGCCTTGGGCCCTTACGTATCTGCGGATTCGGTGCTGGGACAGGGAGCTGGAACCTATCCTTGTTAGGCTTTTATATTTTTACCCTTTGTTTTGTATTTGTTGGTTATGGTTGTCTGAAAGAGGATGCAGGGAAGCATCTCTTTCTTGTCGTAGTACTAACCCTAGTTAGTTTGGTTAGGTGGTCTGATGGGTTTTGGCTCCTTGCGGTAGTAGTGGTGAGGATCTGTTAAGTAAGCGGACGAGTTCCCTTTGACAGGATCCGACTTGGATTCTACCACACAAGGGGATCAGATATCCCGGTGGTAGATCCGAGAGTCTTTCAGCAACAGGTCACGTCCTCGCTGTAGCTCTCCAGGCAATGCAGACTCAGAGACAGTATCAATGAAGTCTTCTGCCTGAACAGGTAAGAACCAAGGTTTTTATATCCTACAACACCAGTTGTTTCCCTTTTTCTATATTATTTAGCTGTCTCTTACCCTCCACCAAGGGTGCCAATCAGCTAAGTATATATCTGACAGGAAAGTTCATGTACAAAAATGACATTGTTAAACTACAATAAAGTTTTGTACATACTTACCTGGCATAAACTACAATAAAGTTTTGTACATACTTACCTGGCATAAACTACAATAAAGTTTTGTACATACTTACTTGGCAGATATATACGATTAATGGCCCACCCAACCTCCCCTCAGGAGACAGGTGGGAGAGAAAATCTGAATAGAAGATGGGATTGGTTCATACTCCCGCCACCCAGCGGCGGGTAAGGTAGACCACCTGACCTACCTATCGCGTGTGCCACGAAATTTGAAATTCTGTCGGGAACGTCGTAGACTATAGCTAAGTATATATCTGCCAGGTAAGTATGTACAAAACTTTATTGTAGTTTAACAATATCATTTTATCTACATATCAGTTAAGCAGATGCCAGTGTGTTCCAAGTTCCTTTTTTTGTTGTCTATTTAGAAATTTATTTTAACCCCATCATTGTGTTACCCCTGCTATTTGCAGACTCACCTATTTGCAGTATTTTTCACTGAGAAATATTCACAAATTACTGTATTTTTATATCATTTTCTTGACAAAATGTATAAGCATTTTTAGAGGGTTTTTATGGTGTTTGAACCTTGAAAATAGGTAGTTCGAAGCATTTTTAGAGGGGTCTACTATACTCTCTCTTAGCACATTGTATAAAGTAATTGTATTATCATGAAATTCAAAATCCAAGGAAAGGGAGGAGTACAGGTATAGGCTGGAAGATGGAGGATAGCCTTTAAATATTTAAGACTTGTAACATATATCAGAACTCCTATTTGTCAGATTATTTTAGCATGGTGTTAAGTCTTTCATAAAGCAATTTACATGATAAAATTAACAGTTGAGTGTTTTATGCTTGTTGTAGGTCAGAGTTGGCAACGCTATGATGGAAGTCAAAATAAAATGTGAACAAGGAGGCTATCCCATGATAATATCGAACTCCATTGAGGTGGTTATCACTATTGCCTTCAAGAATTCAAATGATGTAGCTGCTGAGGAAAAGGAATTGGATGTCACAATAACACCCAATACTTCAGACAGTGAAGTAAGTGGTCTTATGGTTCGGAAAAATTTTTCCTTGTAACCTCCATTAAAAAAAAATATTTGAGTAGTTTTTTATGTTAGTAATTTTATTGAAGATAATCAGACCATGTTGCACTAGCAGCAGCTTTGTAGTAATAGCTGAACATTCATAATTAGATTGGGCCTCTTTAATCAGGCAATCTTGGGACCTGGCCATTCATGAACTGCAGAAATGCTGGACCACAAATTTATATATATATATTATATATATATATACATATATATATATAGATATGATATATATATATATATATATACTATATATATATATCTAATATATATTTATTATAGATTATATATTATATATAGATATCTTTATTTATTTATTATATTATAATATATATATTTATATATATATTATTATATATTTATATGTATATATATATATATATATATATTATATATATATATATATTATATATATATTATATTATATATATATATATGATATAATATATTATATATATCTAAATATATTATATTATATATATTATATTTATATTATAGATATATATACATATATCATATATATATATATATATATATTTATATATTATATATAATATATATATAAATATATATATATATATAATATATATTTATATATTATAATATATATATATATAATATATTATATATATATAATATATGATATTATTAATAATAATCTATTATTATTATATATATATATACATATATATATATAATTATATATATATTATATATATAATATATATATATATACACATATGCCATATCACATTACAGTGATTCATATACATATATCGAACTACAAATGTCATTTAATATCTAATTCGCTCTACCCCGGAATTAATATATTTTCATATATGTTTAACCGAGGGAATTTATTAACCCTCTAACGCCAATTGGACGTATTAAACATCGACATAAATTGTGTGTCGGGTGCCGATTGGACGTATTAAACGTTGATAAAAAAGTTTTTTTTTAAATTCGCGGAAAAATACTTATAGGCCTACCAGGCGAAAACTTTTGAATCACACGCCTTGGGGGGATGCTGGGAGCTCCCGGATCAAGGCGTTGTTTTGTTTACAATCATTACACAGGCGCGTAAGCACAAATTTCTTTCTTATCGCACTAAAAAGTATCAGTGACTCATCTCAGAAATTATTTAGTCACTTTGACATAATTTTTGCACCATTTTAAATTAGCCGTTACATGGAGTATTATATATGAAAATGTGCGCAATTCCATATAGAATACAACAAAAAATACTCATGATTGTAGCTTTTATCAGTTTTGAAATATTTTCATATAAATAACGGGAAGGGGCAAAATTTCAACTTTCGGTCAACTTTGACTACCGAAATGGTCGAAAAACGCAATTGTAAGCTAAAACTCTTATATTCTTGTTCAATCATTTACCTTCACTTTGCAACAAATTGGACGTCTCTAGCACAATATTTTGATTTATGGTGAATTTATGAAAAAAACTTTTTCCTTATGTCCGCGTGGTAACTCTTCCGATAAATTTTTTCATGCGATTGTTGTAATGTTTGCACCATTTTAAATTAGCCGTTATATAAAGTTTTATATATGGAAATGTGCGCAATTTCATGCACAGTACAACTAAAAACAACCCATGGTTGTAGCTTTTATCAGTTTTGAAATATTTTCATATAAATAACGATAAGTGCAAATATTTCAACCTTCAGTCAACTTTGACTCTACCAAAATGGTCGAAAAACTGTAGTTGTAAGCTAAAATTCTTATATTCTAGTAATATTCAATCATTTACCTTCATTTTGCAACAAATTGGACATCTCTAGCACAATATTTCGATTTATGGTGAATTTCTGAAAAAGACTTTTTCCTTACGTCTGCGCGGTAACTCATCCGATAAATTTTTTCGTGCGATTGTCGTAATGTTTGCACAATTTTAAATTTAATAAAATTATATATATGAAAATGTGCGCAATTTCATGTAGAATACAACTAAAACTGATTGAAGATTGTAGCTTTTCTCATTTTTTAAATATTTGCATATAAATCACGATAAATAGAAAAAACCACGTTCGGTCAAATTTGACTCTACCGAAATAGTCGAAAAACGCAATGGTAAGCTAAAACTCTTACAGTCTAGTAATATTCAGTAATTTATCTTCGTTTTGAAACAAATTCAAAGTCTGTAGCACAATATTTAGATTTATAGTGAATTTAAAAAAAAACTTTCCTTCCCTCGGCGCGTGGATTCTCCGCCACAAATCTCCGAAATGCGTACGTTGCATTCTCGTAATATTTGCTCTGTTCCATATTAGGCATTTCATAAAGTTTTATGTATGAAAATGTGCGCAATTTCATGTAGAATACAACAAAAAATGATTGAAGGTTGTAGCTTTTCTCATTTTCGAAATATTTGCATATAAAAACAATATATAAAAAAATTTGACATTCGGTCAACTTTAACTCGTCCGAAATGGTGTAAAACTGCAATTGTAAGCTAAAAATCTTACATTATAGTAATACGTATTCAATCATTTATCTTCATTTTGAAACAAATTGGAAGTCTAGAGCAATATTTAGATTTATGGTGAATTTTTGAAAAAAACATTTTACGTTCGCGTGTTACAAATTCATGCATCATTTTGTGATAATATTTTCTCTGTGTTGCTTTGATCGTTTTACAATGTGTTATATACCAAAATGATCGCAATTTAGTGTACAATACAACGAAAAAAATTAACTCTTTAGCTTCAACCGTTTTG